>NC_053390.1:813916907-814050008 GCF_905171765.1 Bufo bufo
GCTTCCTCCATCGCCTACTCTGCCTCTTTCACCTACACCGCCATGTCCACCTCCTCCTTCTCTACTCGGACCTCTACCTCCTGGCTCAAGATTATTATTTTTTATGTTTATGTATTTTATGTTATTTTAAGTCATTTCTCTATCCACATTAGTTTGCAGAACAATTGTACTGCTCTTAAACCCATTTTGGATCCTTGTGCAGACCTCTAGCCCTTTCTATGACTTATTTACAGCAATTTTTCAGCCCAAAAGTTCGGGTCTTAATTGACTCCATTGGGTTTCAGTGTTCAGGGTCAAGTTTGGGACCCGAATCGAACTTTGAATCAAATTTTGGCCGAACCTGTCTAACCCGTACATCCACGGGTTCACTCATCTATAGTTACTAGTCAGTTGACTAGAACGAGTTGCTGGAGGTAGGTTCTACCAGCAGTAACTCCATTCTAGACAGTTCTGTAGTGAGGATTACTGATGGATGAACATCGTCCGGGACGGTTTCAAAAGCGATCACGCAAATGCGTTGAAATGTTCGGGAACCGCGAGTTCGCGGCGGGCCCCTATCACTTTAATGGCAGGTGAGCCTGAAAAACCTTCAGCTCATATTTGCAGCCACCAAATACTTAGTAGAAGTGTACAAATAGTCCCACAACATGGACAGTGACATACTAGAGGGGGATCAATGACAAAAATTCCAGCAAAAAATATGGATCTTAATCAGGTGACTCTTTTATGCGTCTTAAAAGGAAATTCTCTGAAATGTGCCCTGTTGAAGCTTAGAAAAATTGTATTTTAAGCCACGGGAGTACGGGTCTTAAAAATTAGGCATTCACCTGACAGAAAATAAATTCTGATTATGTGGCTCGAGGTACATTATGCGGTCAATGGATAACAATTTTACTGTAGGCCACCGGACTACAGCCCCAAACATTAAACATTCACCGGACAGAAAAGATCAAGTGATTATGTGTCCGGAGGTAGATTACACGATCATTCGATATCAACTTTCCAGCAGGCCAGTGGACTACAGGCCCCAAAAATTATGCATTCAGCGTACATAAAAGAACAAGTAAGTAAGTGGCTGGAGGTGTATTAGACGGTCAATGGATATCAATTTTACTGAAGGCCAGTACAAATGCAGGTCAAATACATATGTTTAAAAGAACTAAAAATATAAAATTGGATTAAAAACATGGCTAACAAAATCCCCCCTCTTGAAAAAAATAACTAATGATAATAGTTGAAACACGTGGTCGTCACAGGTGTTGAATTCCTCCAAGGCCCAAAACATTAGGCATTTAACGGATAGTAATGGCCGTTTATGCCGCAATATTTACCTAAGACAGGGACCAATATTTGTTCTGGGTGGTGGCGGATATTTGTGGGCTGGCATGAGGAAATTTAATTAATTGTGGTCGTCACATGTGTTCAATTCCTCCGAGATCCATGCCTCATTCATTTTTAGAAATGTGAGGTAGTCCACACTGTCGTGAGCTAGGCGAGTGCATTTATCAGTCACGATCCCCCCTGCTGCGCTGAACGTCCTTTCGGACAGGACGCTGGACGAGGGGAAAGCCAACAGTTTCATGGAAAATTGTGCCAGCTCTGGCCACAGGTCAAGCCTGCATACCCAGTAGTCAAGGGGTTCCTCGCTTCTCAGAGCCTCCACATCAGCCGATTTAGTCGGACACCTGAGGCTGGATACGGAGGGCGGCTGTCGATGGGTTGGCTGCTAGAATGATCTCACATCTGAAGTGACCAACACATCTTCAAATTACCCTCTTCTTGCATGCACTGTTGGATTGGTACCCGCAACTGTTTCTCTGTCAGTGGAAATTCCTCTGCCAGTGCCCGCAAAAGCAGAATGCAGTATTTCTGAAAGCAAGACATGGAAGTGCTGCATTCTGACAGCCTTCTGTGATGCTGGTAACATGTTTGCCATTTTGTGTTTGTCCCAGGGGTCTAAGTATGTTACCACCCAGTACTGGTTCTTGCCCTTTATGCTTTTTATACAAGGGTCCCCCTTCAAACATTGGAGCATGAAGGCCCACATTTGCACTAAACTGGAAGAGATGGAGTGGCCTGGCTCCAGCTCATCGTCCAGGATAATATCATCCTCGCTCTCCTTCCCCAGCCACGGACAACACCAGGGATCCCAAAAACGTTTAAAGCATGCTCTTATTGCTCCTCCTCCGCCCTGGAACCATCCTTCTCTGACTCCTCTTCAGACTTCTGTTGACTTGTCTCAGATGAATTAGCCCCCCTGGGAAATCATCCAGCATTGCGACTTCCTCATCTTCCTGCTCATACTCCTCGATGGCTTGATCAATGACACGATGCAATGCACGCTCCAGAAAGAAGGTGTAAGGTACGATGTCACTGATGGCGTCCTGGCTGTTACTGACCAGTTTGGGGATCTCATCAAATGGCCGCAGAAGTCTGCATGCATCGCGCATGAGCAGCCACTGGCGCGGTGAAAAAAAAAACAAGCTCCCAGAACCTGTCCTGCCACAGAGTTCATACAGGTAGTCGCTAACTGTACATTTCTGCTGGAGAAGCCTATCAAGCATATACAAGGTGGAGTTCCATCTCGTCGGGCAGTCACAAATCAGACGTCTGACAGACAGGTGGTGTCGCCGCTGAACATCAGCAAGGCGAGCCATGGCCGTGTAAGATCTAAAAGAATAACCAGAGATTTTCCTGGCCTGCCGCAAGATGTCCTGGACCCCAGGGTACTTGGCAACGAATCGCTGCATGATTAAGTTCAGGACATGTAACATGCACGGCACGTGTGTCATTTTGCCCTGTTTCAACGTGCTAAGCAGATTGGCACCATTGTCACACACCATTTTACCAACTGTCAAATTGAGCGGGGTTAGCCAATGATCGGTCTGTGACCACAAAGCTGAAAGGGGTGCAGGACCAGTGTGGCTCTTGGCTTCCAGGCACAACAGCCGCAGCACAGCATGGCAAAGTCTCACCCGGAACGTCAAATATGTTTTGGGGATCTTGGGGGCGTAGCGGAAGAGGCGGTAGCAGTGGAAAAGGAGGAGTCACCCGAGGAGGAGACGGCGGATGGAGTAGGAGAAGGAGAAGAAGAGGCAGGCCTGCATGCAATCCGTGGCGGTAACCCCAAATCCACACGGGTGCCACGGGTTGCATGCTTGAGATTCACCCAGTGGGCAGTAAAAGTTATGTACCTTCCCTAACCGTGTTTGCTAGATGTGTCTGTGGTCAGATATATCTTGGCACCGACACTGTGTGCCAGAGATTCACTTGCCGCTGAATGTGGCCATATAGCTCCGGGATGCCATTCTAGGAGAAATATTTCCTTCCGGGGACCTTCCATTGCGGTGTGCCAATGGCCACAATGTTTCTAAAGGCCTCCGAGTTCACCAGTTTATATGGCAGTAGTTGTCGGGCTAGCAGTTCCGACAAGCCAGCGGTCAGCCGTTGGCAAGAGGGTTATCCAGCGTCATCATCTTTTTTCGCTCAAACATTTGGGCCACGGAAGCCTGACTTTTGCCAGATGAACGCGACGACGGCATGGTGGAAGGTGGAGTGGAGGACAAATGGGAGGAGAAGGAGAAGAGTCAGGACGTGGAGCACCAGGAGTGTGTCTTTGTGGGTTCTGATAGTGTTGCTCCCACTGGGCTCGGTGATGGGAGGCCAGGTGCCTTCTTAAGTCAGTCGTCCCTAGGTGAGTGTTGGGCTTACCGCGACTTATGCGTTGACAGCACAGGCTGCAGATGGCAACACTATTGTCAGCAGCGGACACGTTAAAAAAAGCCCACATTGCGGAGCTATGTGCCGGCGTCCTGGGAGTGCCAGATGTGACTGTGCATGGTGGATGGCTCATTCCATATACATTAGCAGTCTGCTTTTTGCCTCCTGTGCACTGTAAGTTCTGCCTGCTTCTCCTCCTTCTTCTCCCTAATCTGCTGCTCCGTCTCCCCCTCTGAACTTTCCTCTTCTTCCTCTCTTGTATGCACCCAAGTGACGTCCATAGACACGTCATCATCGTCCCCTTCACAAACACTGACATTAGAGATCTCGTTGTAGGCAGCAACAGTGGGGACCTCCCTCCTTGGGCTGATCTGGGTACTGTCGTCAGACCGCTGGGTGGCGACCGTTTATACCTCCTCTTCCTGATCCGAAGCCAAGAATGGCTGCGCATCGGTAAGGTCTTGTAATTGATGGGAAAATAATTCCTCTGACTCGAGCGGAGGGTATATAGTGATGGTGGTGGTTTCTTTGGGGATGCACACAGCAGAGAGTGAATAGGGTCCAGATAGAGAGGATGAGGAGGGTGCAGAAGCGGAAGGCTGAGTGAGTCACTCAACCGAGTCTGGTGCGTTCTTTGACGTAATCGCACGCACCCTCTGCAACTCCCATTTAGGCTCCGGCCTGGTGCACCTGCCCGACCCCTACCACCCCTGCGGAATGGCCTGCCTCTTCCTCTGCTTGTCATTTTCAAAATGACCATGTGACAAAAGTCCCTATAGAAGAGCAGTATTTGTGGAAGATGGTATATCACACCCCTGCCTCAATCAGTTTTTTTGGGGGGTCAACTGTAGGGATGAGCGAACCCGAACTGTATAGTTCGGGTTCGTACCGAATTTTGGGGTGTCCGTGACACGGACCCGAACCCAAACATTTTCGTAAAAGTCTGTGTTCGGGTTCGGTGTTCGGCGCTTTCTTGGCGCTTTTTGAAAGGCTGCAAAGCAGCCAATCAACAAGCGTCATACTACTTGCCCCAAGAGGCCATCACAGCCTTGCCTACTATTGGCATGGCTGTGATTGGCCAGTACAGCATGTGACCCAGCCTCTATATAAGCTTGGGTCACGTTGCGCTGCACGTCACTCTGCTGATTCAAGCATAGGGAGAGGTTGCAGCTGCGACGTTAGGGCGAGATTAGGCAGTGATTAACTCCTCCAAAAGACTTCATTCTGTGATCGATCTGCAGCTGTGGATCATTGAAGTGCTAATATTGACTTGCTCACTTTTTTGAGGCTGCCCAGAGCGTTTTTAGATCACTTTTTTTCTGGGGTGATCGGCGGCCATTTTGTGACTTGTGGTGAGCCAGCACAAGCTATCACCAAGTGTATTTAACCATCAATAGTGTGGTTATTTTGTGCTATATCCTACATCAGCTGCAGGCTGAGCCTGTGTCACCGAAGTGCATTTAACCATCAACAGTCTGGTTATTTTTTGGCCATATACTACATCAGCTGCAGGCTGAGCCTGTGTCACCGAAGTGCATTTAACCATCAACAGTCTGATTATTTTTTGGCCATATACTACATCTGGTGCAGGCTGAGCCTGTGTCACCCAAGTGCATTTAACCATCAACAGTGTGGTTATTTTTTGGCCATATACTACATCAGGGGCAAGTTGAGCCTGTCACCCAGCGCCTAAAAAATAGACCTGACATTTCTATTCAACCAAATCTGTACTGTTTTAGCTGGTCAAGTTATTTGTAGTGACCGTAAAAGCACACTTTTTGTTCTGGGTTGAAAAACTATTCCCAAATTTGCCATTCTCAAAATAACTAGTTTCTGGTATATGAGGCCTACTTGAAATCTATCCCAAAAAGGATATCTTACATTGAAGGTACTGATAGTGTCATTCAGAAAAACCTAAGACACACGCTAGCGTGCTGATAGAAGTCTGATTCTGTGATTAAACCTATACCTGTCACACAGCGCAAAAAAAAACAGGTCTCACATTTCTATTCAAGCAAATCTGTACTGTTTTAGCTGGTCAAGTTATTTGTAGCGACCGTAAAAGCACTTTTTTTTTTCTGGGTTGAAAAACTATTCCCAAATTTGCCATTCTCAAAATAACTAGTTTCTGGTATTTGAGGCCTACTTGAAATCTATCCCAAAAAGGATATCTTACATTGAAGGTACTGATAGTGTCATTCAGAAAAACCTAAGACACACGCTACCGTGCAGATAGAAGTCTGATTCTGAGATTAAACCTTAACCTGTCACACAGCGCAAAAAAAAACAGGTCTACATTTCTATTCAAGCAAATCTGTACTGTTTTAGCTGGTCAAGTTATTTGTAGTGACCGTAAAAGCACTTTTTTTTTTCTGGGTTGAAAAACTATTCCCAAATTTGCCATTCTCAAAATAACTAGTTTCTGGTATTTGAGGCCTACTTGAAATCTATCCCAAAAAGGATATCTTACATTGAAGGTACTGATAGTGTCATTCAGAAAAACCTAAGACACACGCTACCGTGCAGATAGAAGTCTGATTCTGAGATTAAACCTTAACCCGTCACACAGTGCAAAAAAAAACAGGTCTCACATTTCTATTCAAGCAAATCTGTACTGTTTTAGCTGGTCAAGTTATTTGTAGCGACCGTAAAAGCCCTTTTTTTTTCTGGGTTGAAAAACTATTCCCAAATTTGCCATTCTCAAAATAACTAGTTTCTGGTGTTTGAGGCCTACTTGAAATCTATCCCAAAAAGGATATCTTACATTGAAGGAACTGATAGTGTCATTCAGAAAAACCTAAGACACACGCTACCGTGCAGATAGAAGTCTGATTCTGAGATTAAACCTTAACCTGTCACACAGTGCAAAAAAAAACAGGTCTCACATTTCTATTCAAGCAAATCTGTACTGTTTTAGCTGGTCAAGTTATTTGTAGCGACCGTAAAAGCCCTTTTTTTTTCTGGGTTGAAAAACTATTCCCAAATTTGCCATTCTCAAAATAACTAGTTTCTGGTGTTTGAGGCCTACTTGAAATCTATCCCAAAAAGGATATCTTACATTGAAGGAACTGATAGTGTCATTCAGAAAAACCTAAGACACACGCTACCGTGCAGATAGAAGTCTGATTCTGTGATTAAACCTTAACCTGTCACACAGTGCAAAAAAAAACAGGTCTCACATTTCTATTCAAGCAAATCTGTACTGTTTTAGCTGGTCAAGTTATTTGTAGCGACCGTAAAAGCCCTTTTTTTTTCTGGGTTGAAAAACTATTCCCAAATTTGCCATTCTCAAAATAACTAGTTTCTGGTATTTGAGGCCTACTTGAAATCTATCCCAAAAAGGATATCTTACATTGAAGGTACTGATAGTGTCATTCAGAAAAACCTAAGACACACGCTACCGTGCAGATAGAAGTCTGATTCTGAGATTAAACCTTAACCTGTCACACAGTGCAAAAAAAAACAGGTCTCACATATCTATTCAAGCAAATCTGTACTGTTTTAGCTGGTCAAGTTATTTGTAGTGACCGTAAAAGCACTTTTTTTTTTCTGGGTTGAAAAACTATTCCCAAATTTGCCATTCTCAAAATAACTAGTTTCTGGTATTTGAGGCCTACTTGAAATCTATCCCAAAAAGGATATCTTACATTGAAGGTACTGATAGTGTCATTCAGAAAAACCTAAGACACACGCTACCGTGCAGATAGAAGTCTGATTCTGAGATTAAACCTTAACCTGTCACACAGTGCAAAAAAAAACAGGTCTCACATATCTATTCAAGCAAATCTGTACTGTTTTAGCTGGTCAAGTTATTTGTAGCGACCGTAAAAGCCCTTTTTTTTTTCTGGGTTGAAAAACTATTCCCAAATTTGCCATTCTCAAAATAACTAGTTTCTGGTATTTGAGGCCTACTTGAAATCTATCCCAAAAAGGATATCTTACATTGAAGGTACTGATAGTGTCATTCAGAAAAACCTAAGACACACGCTACCGTGCAGATAGAAGTCTGATTCTGAGATTAAACCTTAACCTGTCACACAGTGCAAAAAAAAACAGGTCTCACATTTCTATTCAAGCAAATCTGTACTGTTTTAGCTGGTCAAGTTATTTGTAGCGACCGTAAAAGCACACATTTTTTTCTGGGTTGAAAAACTATTCCCAAATTTGCCATTCTCAAAATAACTAGTTTCTGGTATTTGAGGCCTACTTGAAATCTATCCCAAAAAGGATATCTTACATTGAAGGTACTGATAGTGTCATTCAGAAAAACCTAAGACACACGCTACCGTGCAGATAGAAGTCTGATTCTGAGATTAAACCTTAACCTGTCACACAGTGCAAAAAAAAAACAGGTCTCACATTTCTATTCAAGCAAATCTGTACTGTTTTAGCTGGTCAAGTTATTTGTAGTGACCGTAAAAGCACATTTTTTTTTCTGGGTTGAAAAACTATTCCCAAATTTGCCATTCTCAAAATTGTGGTGAACGGGAACAATGAGGAAAACATCTAATAAGGGACGCGGACACGGAAGTGGACATGGTCGTGGTGGTGTTAGTGGACCCTCTGGTGCTGGGAGAGGACGTGGCCGTCCTGCCCCAGCCACACGTCCTAGTGTACCAACTACCTCAGGTCCCAGTAGCCGCCAGAATTTACAGGGATATTTGGTGGGGCCCAATGCCGTTCTAAGGATGGTAAGGCCTGAGCAGGTACAGGCATTAGTCAATTGGGTGGCCGACAGTGCATCCAGCACGTTCACATTATCTCCCACCCAGTCTTCTGCAGAAAGCGCACAGATGGCGCATGAAAACCAAGCCCATCAGTCTGTCACATCAACCCCATGCATATCAGGGAAACTGTCTGAGCCTCAAGTTATGCAGCAGTCTCTTATGCTGTTTGAAGACTCTGCTGCAAGGGTTTCCCAAGGGCATCCACCTAGCTCTTCACCAGGGGTGGAAGAGATAGAATGCACTAACGCACAACCACTTATGTTTCCTGATGATGAGGACATGGGAATACCACCTCAGCACGTCTCTGATAATGACGAAACACAGGTGCCAACTGCTGCGTCTTTATGCAGTGTGCAGACTGAACAGGAGGTCAGGGATCAAGAATGGGTGGAAGACGATGCAGGGGACGATGAGGTCCTAGACCCCACATGGAATGAAGGTCGTGCCACTGACTTTCACAGTTCGGAGGAAGAGGCAGTGGTGAGACCGAGCCAACAGCGTAGCAAAAGAGGGAGCAGTGGGCAAAATCAGAACACCCGCCGCCAAGAGACTCCGCCTGCTACTGACCGCCGCCATCTGGGACCGAGCACCCCGAAGGCAGCTTCAAGGAGTTCCATGGCATGGCACTTCTTCAAACAATGTGCTGACGACAAGACCCGAGTGGTTTGCACGCTGTGCCATCAGAGCCTGAAGCGAGGCATTATGTAGTGTACGGGGACTGTAATACCCGTCACTACCAAAGTGTCACTTGGTGTGCTGTCGTCCCTCCTAATTATGGGAAGTTGGTATATGTCAGTTTTATAAAATGTCATATAATGTAATGCATGTATTTCCCTGTTACTGTGAAACTTGCATGTACAGGCCTGCTAGGGGTGTCATTCCAGCTTCTAGTCATTAGAGGGAGCTAGGGAGCCCTAGGTTATATAAGGCCCAGACAGGGAAGTGAAGGGGAAACGGAGTCTAGTGTCTGTAGTATACAGTTGGAGATTAGACAATGTCAGAAACCAGTCCAGGCCTGAAGCCTGATGTCCAGGAGAAGATTCCCTCCTGAATTCCCTCATGCAGAAACAGGAATACTTAAGTGAGGAACCTAAGGAAGCAGAGAGAGAGAGAGGCAAAGTGCAGAGAAGCAAGAGGTACTCAAAATAACAGAGGAGGTACTTTCTAAAGCTACAACCAAGGATATAAAGCCAGAACTAGGTTATTGGGCCTTGGTGAAGAATTGCTATATTCCAGGATCAGACAGAAATAGAGTGCAAGCTCCTGTACTGCAAGTCCTGTGGTCAACACTCTGTAATCACCTTGCTAAAGCTGTAATTGCCTGCATCAACCGTATTGCAAAATCGACTGTATGCCAAGGAACTGCGCTTCCATCAATGTCTCTATATTTATAACTACTAAAGTTGGAGTTCTGTTTTAACACCACGTGTTTCTCAAGTTATTCCTGCTATCCGCAAACGGCGTGCCACCGTTTACTTGGCACTAGCGTCACGAACAATTTCTACCATCACCTGCCTATGCAGAGAGTCAGCCGTCTCAGGTTAGTGTCATTGCACTACTACACCCAGAAACTCTATTACACACAACTTGAGTACGCTGCACCTTCTCTTTTGGCGTCACGAACAGGATACGCACGCTTTATAGTGCAAGAAGCGTGAACTTTGTGCCTTATACAGTTGCCTGTGACCAAAGTGACAATTTGCCCGTTTTATTCAAGTGGACTTTGTGGACTGAAAATCATACCCAAAGTGTACCAAAAACCTCTAAAAAGCGCTGTGCAGGGTTGCGCTACCCAGAGGAAGAAAATCGCCGCATTGGAGTGTGGTTTTGTGGACTTTTTACAATCCTGCTTGCTGTCAGTGAATGGACAGCGTTTTGCTAAAGATGGCTGCTGGGCTTGCTGAATTTACTACTGCATCATCTTTATCCCGTAAAGGCGTGAAAAATTGGCGCCTTTCTGAGGAAAAAGCGGGAAGAAGTTCAAGGTCAGGCGCCACTGCTTATCTGGACATTTGCATGTCTGCCAGCATGGACACCGCCTTCCATATACTGGAATACCTGGGGGGCGGCCTCCCAGTGCAATGGGAGGAGCTGGCTACTTTAATTGACGCGACCCTATCGCTCTCCAGAGAAGGATCGAGCATGTTGGAAAGTGAGCAGAGTGTTGCTGCAGCGTCCGCACCTGAAATTGCAAAGATGACTGACATCGGTGTAGAGCCAGAGGAGGCTCCACCGGCCTACTCTCCGGGACCGGAGCAACCCACCCGCCGCCTAAGGGAGAAAGAATCCGAGCCCTACTATGGCTCGTGGAGAGACTTTTTCCAGCCCTCGTTCAAATGGTCCTCACTAATGGCGGAGATCCGGGAGGCCGCTATAAAGCGGAATACAAAGACCAAAATCTATTATGAAGAATTGACTAAGACCATACATGAAAAGCATACTAACACCCAACCCCGCCTGGAAAGGAGAAAGGGGGTAGTGGTGTCCTTCGACAAAATCCGTGGCTACGGGTTTATCCAGGACTATCTAACTGGCAGAGACCTCTATGTGAATCGAAGGTCTGTCAAAAAAGACTACCTCCCTTCTTATCAGCACAGCCTCCGTGAGGGAGAGGAAGTGGAGTACACCCCTGCCACGAGCCTACGAGGCCCTTATGCGACTGCCGTGACCCGTCCCAAGCGAGCACCTGAGGACTGGGAGGCAGAAGAAGGAGAAGACTACTCTGGCTGCGAGCGGGAACCTGAACGCTCTCCAGAGCCGGCCCATCACGCCTTCCAGGAGCGGAGCTCCTTCATTGGGCCTAACGTCTTCTGGCAGCCAACCGTGTTGGAGAAATGGGTGAGCCCCTATCCTTCCCCCGAGCTGCCTCGTCGGGAAAAGACCATGTCAGAGATAGAAAACTGGAAAGGACTTCATGCTACCTTGGAGAACATCCGGAAGGGTCGGAGACCAGACGCATCGCCAGCAGATGACAGCGACTCTGACACGGGGAGCATCGGTGAGCAGATTGTCCGGCTGGAGGAGAAGTTGCGGGAGCTGCGCAAGATCGCGACCGCCAGGATCCAGACGCCGCCAAAGAAGGACGAGGTAAGGGTGACTGTCTCCACCCGCAGACCACCTTCTGTTGCCACCGCTCCGTCAGTGCCCCAGACCGGACCGCTTGCGGCGGCGGTACCCAGCACATTACACCCTGCAGTGATCATGCCAGGACCGGCACGGTCCACAAGAGGGTTCACCCCTAGGCCTATGGGGCCAATACCTATTAGGGGCCCCTTTACCCTACAGCTGCCCCCTGACACAGTTATGTGGGCACACCCTCCTGTAGAGGAATACTACAGACGATACTTGCCAGCGGAGCCAAGTGGTTATGATATGCCACTGTGATCAGCCTGCTAGGCCTTTGATTTATTTCCTCAATGAATGAGGGTATTAACCTTTCCAGGACAGGAGTCCTATGTTTCTGGCCCTTTGTTGCGGCTGCCAGTTTGTCCACGGCTCAGTGGTAGGTGTTGACCACTGAAATCACAAAGTCAGCAAGGCCAAGTTTGTTTCCAGGACCTCCTGCCTGCTTTTGCTACCCCACGCCAAGTTGTGCCTGTTCCTTTGTTGCACCTTTTACCCTTCACCCCCTTTTCAGGTTGATCAGGGGTATTACAGCACTTGTCTTTGCTGTCATGTTATTGTGCAACTTCATACTAAGGAACCGTGCCCAGAGACAGACTCAAAAGAACCTGAGCCTCTGAGATTCTTATTCTTTTAAAAGTATTGTGCCCAGAGATGGACTCCACCGAACGAGAGCCTCTGTGATTCTATAAGAAATAACCTGGGTACGGACTCATGTTTGTTCTTTGAGCCTCCAAGAACTTTTATGCTGTTTTATCCATTTTACTGTTCTATTATGGACTTATTCATTGTCATGGACTATCCTGGTTATAATGTTACGCTGTACCAGGTCAGCGCCCCCGTTCCATTCATTATCCTGAGAGAAGAGAACGACGCCCCTTGTCACCACACTTCACCTTTGCCAATTGGACCTGATGTAAATGTAAATGCAGATGAATTACATGTATGTATGCCTGCATGTCTCTTTTTCTGTTTCAGGTGGAGATTCCAGTTGGGCCAGCCATGATGGAGTACGAGGTCGTACTCAGCTTAAAGCAGTGGGGTATGTAGTGTACGGGAACTGTAATACCCGTCACTACCAAAGTGTCACTTGGTGTGCTGTCATCCCTCCTAATTATGGGAAGTTGGTATATGTCAGTTTTATAAAATGTCATATAATGTAATGCATGTATTTCCCTGTTACTGTGAAACTTGCATGTACAGGCCTGCTAGGGGTGTCATTCCAGCTTCTAGTCATTAGAGGGAGCTAGGGAGCCCTAGGTTATATAAGGCCCAGACAGGGAAGTGAAGGGGAAACGGAGTCTAGTGTCTGTAGTATACAGTTGGAGATTAGACAATGTCAGAAACCAGTCCAGGCCTGAAGCCTGATGTCCAGGAGAAGATTCCCTCCTGAATTCCCTCATGCAGAAACAGGAATACTTAAGTGAGGAACCTAAGGAAGCAGAGAGAGAGAGAGGCAAAGTGCAGAGAAGCAAGAGGTACTCAAAATAACAGAGGAGGTACTTTCTAAAGCTACAACCAAGGATATAAAGCCAGAACTAGGTTATTGGGCCTTGGTGAAGAATTGCTATATTCCAGGATCAGACAGAAATAGAGTGCAAGCTCCTGTACTGCAAGTCCTGTGGTCAACACTCTGTAATCACCTTGCTAAAGCTGTAATTGCCTGCATCAACCGTATTGCAAAATCGACTGTATGCCAAGGAACTGCGCTTCCATCAATGTCTCTATATTTATAACTACTAAAGTTGGAGTTCTGTTTTAACACCACGTGTTTCTCAAGTTATTCCTGCTATCCGCAAACGGCGTGCCACCGTTTACTTGGCACTGGCGTCACGAACAATTTCTACCATCACCTGCCTATGCAGAGAGTCAGCCGTCTCAGGTTAGTGTCATTGCACTACTACACCCAGAAACTCTATTACACACAACTTGAGTACGCTGCAATTAACGTTCTGAACCTTAGCACAACCTGCATGACCAGGCACCTGCATGCAAAGCATGAACTGCAGTGGAGCAAACACCTTAAATACAAAGAAGTCACTCAGGCTCCCCCTGCTGCCTCTTCTGCTGCTGCCGCCTCGGCCTCTTCTGCTGCTGCCGCCGCCTCAGCCTCTTCTGCTGCTGCTGCCGCCGCCTCGGCCTCTTCCTCTGCCTCTGGAGGAACGTTGGCACCTGCCGCCCAGCAAACATGGGATGTACCACCAACACCACCACCTGCGTCACCAAGCATCTCAACCATGTCACACGGCAGCGTTCAGCTCTCCATCTCACAAAAATTTGAGAGAAATCGTAAATTCTCACCTAGCCACCCTCGATCCCTGGCCCTGAATGCCAGCATTTCTAAACTACTGGCCTATGAAATGCTGTCATTTAGGCTGGTGGACACACACAGCTTCAAACAGCTCATGTCGCTTGCTGTCCCACAGTATGTTGTTCCCAGCCGCCACTACTTCTCCAAGAGAGCCGTGCCTTCCCTGCACAAACAAGTGTCCGATAAAATCAAGTGTGCACTGCGCAACGCCATCTGTGGCAAGGTCCACCTAACCACAGATACGTGGACCAGTAAGCACGGCCAGGGATGCTATATCTCCCTAACTGCACACTGGGTAAATGTAGTGGCGGCTGGGCCCCAGGCGGAGAGCTGTTTGGCGAACGTCCTTCCGCCGCCAAGGATCGCAGGGCAACATTCTTTGCCTCCTGTCTCCTCCTCCTCCTACTCAGCTTCCTCCTCCTCTTCTTCCACCTGCTCATCCAGTCAGCCACACACCTTCACCACCAACTTCAGCACAGCCCGGGGTAAACGTCAGCAGGCCATTCTGAAACTCATATGTTTGGGGGACAGGCCCCACACCGCACAGGAGTTGTGGCGGGGTATAGAACAACAGACCGACGAGTGGTTGCTGCCGGTGAGCCTCAAGCCCGGCCTGGTGGTGTGCGATAATGGGCGAAATCTCGTTGCAGCTCTGGGACTAGCCGGTTTGACGCACATCCCTTGCCTGGCGCATGTGCTGAATTTGGTGGTGCAGAAGTTCATTCGCAACTACCCCGACATGTCAGAGCTGCTGCATAAAGTGCGGGCCGTCTGTTCGCGCTTCCGGCGTTCACACCCTGCCGCTGCTCGCCTGTCTGCGCTACAGCGTAACTTCGGCCTTCCCGCTCACCGCCTCATATGCGACGTACCCACCAGGTGGAACTCCACCTTGCATATGCTAGACAGACTGTGCGAGGAGCAGCAGGCCATAGTGGAGTTTCAGCTGCAGCACGCACGGGTCAGTCGCACTGTGGATCAGACACACTTCACCACCAATGACTGGGCCTCCATGCGAGACCTGTGTGCCCTGTTGCGCTGTTTCGAGTACTCCACCAACATGGCCAGTGGCGATGACGCCGTTATCAGCGTTACAATACCACTTCTATGTCTCCTTGAGAAAACACTTAGGGCGATGATGGAAGAGGAGGTGGCCCAGGAGGAAGAGGAGGAAGAGGGGTCATTTTTAGCACTTTCAGGCCAGTCTCTTCGAAGTGACTCAGAGGGAGGTTTTTTGCAACTCCAGAGGCCAGGTACAAATGTGGCCAGACAGGGCCCACTACTGGAGGACGAGGAGGACGAGGATGAGGAGGAGGTGGAGGAGGATGAGGATGAAGCATGTTCACAGCGGGGTGGCACCCAAAGCAGCTGGGGCCCATCACTGGTGCGTGACTGGGGGGAAACACAGGACGATGACGATACGCCTCCCACAGAGGACAGCTTGTCCTTACCTCTGGGCAGCCTGGCACACATGAGCGACTACATGCTGCAGTGCCTGCGCAACGACAGCAGAGTTGCCCACATTTTAACGTGTGCGGACTACTGGGTTGCAACCCTGCTGGATCCCCGGTACAAAGACAATATGCCCACCTTACTTCCTACACTGGAGCGTGATAGGAAGATGCGCGAGTACAAGCGCACGTTGGTAGACGCGCTACTGAGAGCATTCCCAAATGTCACAGGGGAACCAGTGGAAGCCCAAGGCGAAGGCAGAGGAGGAGCAAGAGGTCGCCAACGCAGCTGTGTCACGGCCAGCTCCTCTAAAGGCAGGGTTAGCATGGCAGAGATGTGGAAAAGTTTTGTCACCACGCCACAGCTAACTGCACCACCACCTGATACGGAACGTGTTAGCAGGAGGCAACATTTCACTAACATGGTGGAACAGTACCTGTGCACACCCCTCTACGTACTGACTGATGGTTCGGCCCCATTCAACTTCTGGGTCTCCAAATTGTCCACGTGGCCAGAGCTAGCCTTTTATGCCTTTGAGGTGCTGGCCTGCCCGGCGGCCAGCGTTTTGTCTGAACGTGTATTCAGCACGGCAGGGGGCGTCATTACAGACAAACGCAGCCGCCTGTCTACAGCCAATGTGGACAAGCTGACGTTCATAAAAATGAACCAGGCATGGATCCCACAGGACCTGTCCATCCCTTGTGCAGATTAGATATTAACTACCTCCCCTTAACAATATATTATTCTACTCCAGGGCACTTCCTCATTCAATACTATTTTTAATTTCATTTTACCATTATATTGTGGGGCAACCCAAAGTTGAATGAACCTCTCCTCTGTCTGGGTGCCGGGGCCTAAATGTGTGACAGTGGCCTGTTCCAGTGGTGGGTGACGTGAAGCCTGATTCTCTGCTATGACATGAAGACTTATTCTGTGCTGACATGAAACCATATTCTCTGTTACGCAACCTCTCTCCTCTGCCTGGGTGCCTGGGCCTAAATATGTGACAGTGGCCTGTTCCAGTGGTGGGTGACGTGAAGGCTGATTCTCTGCTATGACATGAAGACAGATTCTGCGCTGACATAAGGCCAGATTCTCTGTTACGGGACCGCTCTCCTCTGTCTGGGTGCCGGGGCCTAAATGTGTGACAGTGGCCTGTTCCAGTGGTGGGTGACGTGAAGCCTGATTCTCTGCTATGACATGAAGACAGATTCTGTGCTGACATAAGGCCAGATTCTCTGTTACGCGACCTCTCTCCTCTGCCTAGGTGCCTGGGCCTAAATTTGTGACAGTGGCCTGTTCCAGTGGTGGGTGACGTGAAGCCTGATTCTCTGCTATGACATGAAGACTTATTCTGTGCTGACATGAAGCCAGATTCTCTGTTACGCGACCTCTCTCCTCTGCCTGGGTGCCTGGGCCTAAATATGTGACAGTCGCCTGTTCCAGTGGTGGGTGACGTGAAGCCTGATTCTCTGCTATGACATGAAGACAGATTCTGCGCTGACATAAGGCCAGATTCTCTGTTACGGGACCGCTCTCCTCTGTCTGGGTGCCGGGGCCTAAATGTGTGACAGTGGCCTGTTCCAGTGGTGGGTGACGTGAAGCCTGATTCTCTGCTATGACATGAAGACAGATTCTGTGCTGACATAAGGCCAGATTCTCTGTTACGCGACCTCTCTCCTCTGCCTGGGTGCCTGGGCCTAAATGTGTGACAGTGGCCTGTTCCAGTGGTGGGTGACGTGAAGCCTGATTCTCTGCTATGACATGAAGACAGATTCTGTGCTGACATGAAGCCAGATTCTCTGTTACGCGACCTCTCTCCTCTGCCTGGGTGCCTGGGCCTAAATATGTGACAGTGGCCTGTTCCAGTGGTGGGTGACGTGAAGCCTGATTCTCTGCTATGACATGAAGACAGATTCTGTGCTGACATAAGGCCAGATTCTCTGTTACGGGACCGCTCTCCTCTGTCTGGGTGCCGGGGCCTAAATGTGTGACAGTGGCCTGTTCCAGTGGTGGGTGACGTGAAGCCTGATTCTCTGCTATGACATGAAGACAGATTCTGCGCTGACATAAGGCCACGTTCTCTGTTACGGGACCGCTCTCCTCTGTCTGGGTGCCGGGGCCTAAATGTGTGACAGTGGCCTGTTCCAGTGGTGGGTGACGTGAAGCCTGATTCTCTGCTATGACATGAAGACAGATTCTGTGCTGACATAAGGCCAGATTCTCTGTTACGGGACCGCTCTCCTCTGTCTGGGTGCCGGGGCCTAAATGTGTGACAGTGGCCTGTTCCAGTGGTGGGTGACGTGAAGCCTGATTCTCTGCTATGACATGAAGACAGATTCTGCGCTGACATAAGGCCAGATTCTCTGTTACGGGACCGCTCTCCTCTGTCTGGGTGCCGGGACCTAAATGTGTGACAGTGGCCTGTTCCAGTGGTGGGTGACGTGAAGCCTGATTCTCTGCTATGACATGAAGACAGATTCTGTGCTGACATAAGGCCAGATTCTCTGTTACGGGACCGCTCTCCTCTGTCTGGGTGCCGGGGCCTAAATGTGTGACAGTGGCCTGTTCCAGTGGTGGGTGACGTGAAGCCTGATTCTCTGCTATGACATGAAGACAGATTCTGTGCTGACATAAGGCCAGATTCTCTGTTACGGGACCGCTCTCCTCTGTCTGGGTGCCGGGGCCTAAATGTGTGACAGTGGCCTGTTCCAGTGGTGGGTGACGTGAAGCCTGATTCTCTGCTATGACATGAAGACAGATTCTGTGCTGACATAAGGCCAGAATCTCTGTTGCGCGACCTCTCTCCTCTGCCTGGTTACCTGGGCCTAAATATGTGACAGTGGCCTGTTCCAGTGGTGGCTGACGTGAAGCCTGATTCTCTGCTATAACATGAAGACTTATTCTGTGCTGACATGAAGCCAGATTCTCTGTTACGCGACCACTCTCCTCTGCCTGGGCCTAAATATGTGACAGTGGCCTGTTCCAGTGGTGGGTGACGTGAAGCCTGATTCTCTGCTATGACATGAAGACAGATTCTGCGCTGACATAAGGCCAGATTCTCTGTTACGGGACCGCTCTCCTCTGTCTGGGTGCCGGGGCCTAAATGTGTGACAGTGGCCTGTTCCAGTGGTGGGTGACGTGAAGCCTGATTCTCTGCTATGACATGAAGACAGATTCTGTGCTGACATAAGGCCAGATTCTCTGTTATGCGACCTCTCTCCTCTGCCTGGGTGCCTGGGCCTAAATGTGTGACAGTGGCCTGTTCCAGTGGTGGGTGACGTGAAGCCTGATTCTCTGCTATGACATGAAGACAGATTCTGCGCTGACATAAGGCCAGATTCTCTGTTACGGGACCGCTCTCCTCTGTCTGGGTGCCGGGGCCTAAATGTGTGACAGTGGACTGTTCCAGTGGTGGGTGACGTGAAGCCTGATTCTCTGCTATGACATGAAGACAAATTCTGTGCTGACATAAGGCCAGATTCTCTGTTACGGGACCGCTCTCCTCTGTCTGGGTGCCGGGGCCTAAATGTGTGACAGTGGCCTGTTCCAATGGTGTGTGACGTGAAGCCTGATTCTCTGCTATGACATGAAGACAAATTCTGTGCTGACATAAGGCCAGATTCTCTGTTACGGGACCGCTCTCCTCTGTCTGGGTGCCGGGGCCTAAATGTGTGACAGTGGCCTGTTTCAGTGGTGGGTGACGTGAAGCCTGATTCTCTGCTATGACATGAAGACAGATTCTGTGCTGACATAAGGCCAGATTCTCTGTTACGCGACCTCTCTCCTCTGCCTGGGTGCCTGGGCCTAAATGTGTGACAGTGGCCTGTTCCAGTGGTGGGTGACGTGAAGCCTGATTCTCTGCTATGACATGAAGACAGATTCTGCGCTGACATAAGGCCAGATTCTCTGTTACGGGACCGCTCTCCTCTGTCTGGGTGCCGGGGCCTAAATGTGTGACAGTGGCCTGTTCCAGTGGTGGGTGACGTGAAGCCTGATTCTCTGCTATGACATGAAGACAAATTCTGTGCTGACATAAGGCCAGATTCTCTGTTACGGGACCGCTCTCCTCTGTCTGGGTGCCGGGGCCTAAATGTGTGACAGTGGCCTGTTCCAGTGGTGGGTGACGTGAAGCCTGATTCTCTGCTATGACATGAAGACAGATTCTGTGCTGACATAAGGCCAGATTCTCTGTTGCGCGACCGCTCTCCTCTGTCTGGGTGCCGGGGCCTAAATGTGTGACAGTGGCCTGTTCCAGTGGTGGTTGACGTGAAGCCTGATTCTCTGCTATGACATGAAGACAGATTCTGTGCTGACATGAAGCCAGATTCTCTGCTATGGCATGAAGAGACTGATTCTCTGCTGACGTGAAGCCACATTCTCTGCTATGGGACCTCTGTCCAATTGATATTGGTTCATTTTTTTTTATTTTTTTATTTTAATTTTAATTCATTTCCCTATCCACATTTGTTTGCAGGGGATTTACCTACATGTTGCTGCCTTTTGCAGCCCTCTAGCTCTTTCCTGGGCTGTTTTACAGCCTTTTTAGTGCCCAAAAGTTCGGGTCCCCATTGACTTCAATGGGGTTCGGGTTCGGGACGAAGTTCGGTTCGGGTTCGGATCCCGAACCCGAACATTTCCGGGAAGTTCGGCCGAACTTATCGAACCCGAACATTTAGGTGTTCGCTCAACTCTAGTCAACTGGTATATCACACCAGTAGAAATTATTTGTTCTAATAGCGTTTGTCACTATCTGTAGCTAAGGTACTGCAGAAAACCTGCAAACAAGTGCTGCACTACCCAAATGCACTACTGTAGATGGGCCCGTGGCTGGATTGGTAAAGGGCAGAGAGCTCCAGTCCGACTCAGACGCCAGCAAGGTGGAGGTGAAGTACTGGTTTGGGCTGGTATCATTAAAGATGAGCTTGTGGGGCCTTTTCGGGTTGAGGATGGAGTCAAGCTCAACTCCCAGTCATACTGCCAGTTTCTGGAAGACACCTTCTTCAAGCAGTGGTACAGGAAGAAGTCTGCATCCTTCAAGAAAAACATGATTTTCATGCAGGACAATGCTCCATCACACGCGTCCAAGTACTCCACAGCGTGGCTGGCAAGAAAGGGTATAAAAGAAGAAAATCTAATGACATGGCCTCCTTGTTCACCTGATCTGAACCCCATTGAGAAATTGTGGTCCATCATCAAATGTGAGATTTACAAGGAGGGAAAACAGTACACCTCTCTGAACAGTGTCTGGGAGGCTGTGGTTGCTGCTGCACGCAATGTTGATGGTGAACAGATCAAAACACTGACAGAATCCATGGATGGCAGGCTTTTGAGTGTCCTTGCAAAGAAAGGTGGCTATATTAGTCACTGATTTGTTTCTGTTTTGTTTTTGAATGTCAGAAATGTATATTTGTGAATGTTGAGATGTTATATTGGTTTCACTGGTAAAAATAAATAATTGAAATGGGTATATATTTGTTTTTTGTTAAGTTGCCTAATAATTATGCACAGTAATAGTCACCTGCACACACAGATATCCCCCTAAAATAGCTAAAACTAAAAACTACTTCCAAAAATATTCAGCTTTGATATTAATGAGTTTTTTGGGTTCATTGAGAACATGGTTGTTGTTCAATATTAAAATTAATCCTCAAAAATACAACTTGCATAATAATTCTGCACTCCCTGTATATTGTACGGGATGGTGCAGGGGTTATACTGTATATTGTACAGGATGGTGCGGGGGTTATACTGTATATTGTACGGGATGGTGCAGGGGTTATACTGTATATTGTACAGGATGGTGCAGGGGTTATACTGTATATTGTACGGGATGGTGCAGGGGTTATACTGTATATTGTACAGGATGGTGCAGGGGTTATACTGTATATTGTACAGGATGGTGTAGGGGTTATACTGTATATTGTACGGGATGGTGCAGGGGTTATACTGTATATTGTACGGGATGGTGCAGGGGTTATACTGTATATTGTACGGGATGGTGCAGGGGTTATACTGTATATTGTACGGGATGGTGCGGGGGTTATACTGTATATTGTACGGGATGGTGCGGGGGTTATACTGTATATTGTACGGGATGGTGCAGGGGTTATACTGTATATTGTACGGGATGGTGCAGGGGTTATACTGTATATTGTACAGGATGGTGCAGGGGTTATACTGTATATTGTACAGGATGGTGAAGGGGTTATACTGTATATTGTACGGGATGGTGCAGGGGTTATACTGTATATTGTACAGGATGGTGCAGGGGTTATACTGTATATTGTACGGGATGGTGCAGGGGTTATACTGTATATTGTACAGGATGGTGCAGGGGTTATACTGTATATTGTACAGGATGGTGCAGGGGTTATACTGTATATTGTACAGGATGGTGCAGGGGTTATACTGTATATTGTACAGGATGGTGCAGGGGTTATACTGTATATTGTACGGGATGGTGCAGGGGTTATACTGTATATTGTACGGGATGGTGCAGGGGTTATACTGTATATTGTACGGGATGGAGCAGGGGTTATACTGTATATTGTACAGGATGGTGCAGGGGTTATACTGTATATTGTACGGGATGGTGCAGGGATTATACTGTATATTGTACGGGATGGTGCAGGGGTTATACTGTATATTGTACAGGATGGAGCAGGGGTTATACTGTATATTGTACGGGATGGTGCAGGGGTTATACTGTATATTGTACGGGATGGTGCAGGGGTTATACTGTATATTGTACGGGATGGTGCAGGGGTTATACTGTATATTGTACGGGATGGTGCAGGGGTTATACTGTATATTGTACAGGATGGTGCAGGGGTTATACTGTATATTGTACGGGATGGTGCAGGGGTTATACTGTATATTGTACGGGATGGTGCAGGGGTTATACTGTATATTGTACGGGATGGTGCAGGGGTTATACTGTATATTGTACAGGATGGTGCAGGGGTTATACTGTATATTGTACAGGATGGTGCAGGGGTTATACTGTATATTGTACGGGATGGTGCAGGGGTTATACTGTATATTGTACAGGATGGTGCAGGGGTTATACTGTATATTGTACGGGATGGTGCAGGGGTTATACTGTATATTGTACGGGATGGTGCAGGGGTTATACTGTATATTGTACGGGATGGAGCAGGGGTTATACTGTATATTGTACAGGATGGTGCAGGGGTTATACTGTATATTGTACGGGATGGTGCAGGGATTATACTGTATATTGTACGGGATGGTGCAGGGGTTATACTGTATATTGTACAGGATGGAGCAGGGGTTATACTGTATATTGTACGGGATGGTGCAGGGGTTATACTGTATATTGTACGGGATGGTGCAGGGGTTATACTGTATATTGTACGGGATGGTGCAGGGGTTATACTGTATATTGTACGGGATGGTGCAGGGGTTATACTGTATATTGTACAGGATGGTGCAGGGGTTATACTGTATATTGTACAGGATGGTGCAGGGGTTATACTGTATATTGTACGGGATGGTGCAGGGGTTATACTGTATATTGTACGGGATGGTGCAGGGGTTATACTGTATATTGTACGGGATGGTGCAGGGATTATACTGTATATTGTACGGGATGGTGCAGGGGTTATACTGTATATTGTACGGGATGGTGCAGGGGTTATACTGTATATTGTATGGGATGGTGCAGGGGTTATACTGTATATTGTACGGGATGGTGCAGGGGTTATACTGTATATTGTACAGGATGGTGCAGGGGTTATACTGTATATTGTACGGGATGGCGCAGGGGTTAGACTGTATATTGTACGGGATGGTGCAGGGATTATACTGTATATTGTACAGGATGGTGCAGGGGTTATACTGTATATTGTACAGGATGGTGCAGGGGTTATACTGTATATTGTACAGGATGGTGCAGGGGTTATACTGTATATTGTACGGGATGGTGCAGGGGTTATACTGTATATTGTACAGGATGGTGCAGGGGTTATACTGTATATTGTACGGGATGGTGCAGGGGTTATACTGTATATTGTACAGGATGGTGCAGGGGTTATACTGTATATTGTACGGGATGGTGCAGGGGTTATACTGTATATTGTACGGGATGGTGCAGGGGTTAGACTGTATATTGTACGGGATGGTGCAGGGGTTATACTGTATATTGTACAGGATGGTGCAGGGGTTATACTGTATATTGTACAGGATGGTGCAGGGGTTATACTGTATATTGTACAGGATGGTGCAGGGGTTATACTGTATATTGTATGGGATGGTGCAGGGGTTATACTGTATATTGTACAGGATGGTGCAGGGGTTATACTGTATATTGTACAGGATGGTGCAGGGGTTATACTGTATATTGTACAGGATGGTGCAGGGGTTATACTGTATATTGTACGGGATGGTGCAGGGGTTATACTGTATATTGTACAGGATGGTGCAGGGGTTATACTGTATATTGTACGGGATGGTGCAGGGGTTATACTGTATTGTATGGGATGGCGCAGAGGTTTGTATGCTCTTTGAAGTGACAATTATCTTAGGTTTTCCTATCGCCCACCTTTGATGGCGCTGTGCCCAGCTCTGAGCCGACCCCGCTCAGCAGCTGCCAAGGCTTAGAGGGAACACTGATAGTGTGACCCTGTCAGCGATGTTTATGGATAGATCTGGGAGCGTGGCCCTTATAGTGTCACCCTGTCAGCGATGTTTATGGATAGATGTGGGAGCGTGGCCCTTATAGTGTGACCCTGTCAGCGATGTTTATGGATAGATGTGGGAGCGTGGCCCTTATAGTGTCACCCTGTCAGCGATGTTTATGGATAGATGTGGGAGCGTGGCCCTTATAGTGTGACCCTGTCAGCAATGTTTATGGATAGATGTGGGAGCGTGGCCCTTATAGTGTGACCCTGTCAGCGATGTTATGGATAGATGTGGGAGCGTGGCCCTTATAGTGTGACCCTGTCAGCAATGTTTATGGATAGATGTGGGAGCGTGGGCCTTATAGTGTGACCCTGTCAGCGATGTTTATGGATAGATGTGGGAGCGTGGCCCTTATAGTGTGACCCTGTCAGCGATGGTTATGGATAGATGTGGGAGCGTGGCCCTTATAGTGTGACCCTGTCAGCGATGTTTAGGGATAGATGTGGGAGCGTGGCCCTTATAGTGTGACCCTGTCAGCGATGTTTATGGATAGATGTGGGAGCGTGGCCCTTATAGTGTGACCCTGTCAGCGATGTTATGGATAGATGTGGGAGCGTGGCCCTTATAGTGTGACGCTGTCAGCGATGTTTATGGATAGATGTGGGAGCGTGGCCCTTATAGTGTGACCCTGTCAGCGAAGTTATGGATAGATGTGGGAGCGTGGCCCTTATAGTGTGACCCTGTCAGCGATGTTTACGGATAGATGTGGGAGCGTGGCCCTTATAGTGTGACCCTGTCAGCGATGTTATGGATAGATGTGGTAGCGTGGCCCTTATAGTGTGACCCTGTCAGCGATGTTATGGATAGATGTGGGAGCGTGGCCCTTATAGTGTGACGCTGTCAGCGATGTTTATGGATAGATGTGGGAGCGTGGCCCTTATAGTGTGACCCTGTCAGCGATGTTTATGGATAGATGTGGGAGCGTGGCCCTTATAGTGTGACGCTGTCAGCGATGTTATGGATAGATGTGGGAGCGTGGCCCTTATAGTGTGACCCTGTCAGCGATGTTATGGATAGATGTGGGAGCGTGGCCCTTATAGTGTGACGCTGTCAGCGATGTTTATGGATAGATGTGGGAGCGTGGCCCTTATAGTGTGACCCTGTCAGCAATGTTTATGGATAGATGTGGGAGCGTGGCCCTTATAGTGTGACCCTGTCAGCGATGTTATGGATAGATGTGGGAGCATGGCCCTTATAGTGTGACGCTGTCAGCGATGTTTATGGATAGATGTGGGAGCGTGGCCCTTATAGTGTGACCCTGTCAGCGAAGTTATGGATAGATGTGGGAGCGTGGCCCTTATAGTGTGACCCTGTCAGCGATGTTTATGGATAGATGTGGGAGCGTGGCCCTTATAGTGTGACCCTGTCAGCGATGTTTATGGATAGATGTGGGAGCGTGGCCCTTATAGTGTGACCCTGTCAGCGATGTTTATGGATAGATGTGGGAGCGTGGCCCTTATAGTGTGACCCTGTCAGCGATGTTATGGATAGATGTGGGAGCGTGGCCCTTATAGTGTGACGCTGTCAGCGATGTTTATGGATAGATGTGGGAGCGTGGCCCTTATAGTGTGACCCTGTCAGCGATGTTTATGGATAGATGTGGGAGCGTGGCCCTTATAGTGTGACCCTGTCAGCGATGTTATGGATAGATGTGGGAGCGTGGCCCTTATAGTGTGACCCTGTCAGCGATGTTATGGATAGATGTGGGAGCGTGGCCCTTATAGTGTGACGCTGTCAGCGATGTTTATGGATAGATGTGGGAGCGTGGCCCTTATAGTGTGACCCTGTCAGCGATGTTTATGGATAGATGTGGGAGCGTGGCCCTTATAGTGTGACCCTGTCAGCGATGTTTATGGATAGATGTGGGAGCGTGGCCCTTATAGTGTGACCCTGTCAGCGATGTTTATGGATAGATGTGGGAGCGTGGCCCTTATAGTGTGACCCTGTCAGCGATGTTTATGGATAGATGTGGGAGCGTGGCCCTTATAGTGTGACCCTGTCAGCGATGTTTATGGATAGATGTGGGAGCGTGGCCCTTATAGTGTGACCCTGTCAGCGATGTTATGGATAGATGTGGGAGCGTGGCCCTTATAGTGTGACGCTGTCAGCGATGTTTATGGATAGATGTGGGAGCGTGGCCCTTATAGTGTGACCCTGTCAGCGATGTTTATGGATAGATGTGGGAGCGTGGCCCTTATAGTGTGACCCTGTCAGCGATGTTATGGATAGATGTGGGAGCGTGGCCCTTATAGTGTGACCCTGTCAGCGATGTTTATGGATAGATGTGGGAGCGTGGCCCTTATAGTGTGACCCTGTCAGCGATGTTATGGATAGATGTGGGAGCGTGGCCCTTATAGTGTGACGCTGTCAGCGATGTTTATGGATAGATGTGGGAGCGTGGCCCTTATAGTGTGACCCTGTCAGCGATGTTTATGGATAGATGTGGGAGCGTGGCCCTTATAGTGTGACGCTGTCAGCGATGTTTATGGATAGATGTGGGAGCGTGGCCCTTATAGTGTGACGCTGTCAGCGATGTTTATGGATAGATGTGGGAGCGTGGCCCTTATAGTGTGACGCTGTCAGCGATGTTTATGGATAGATGTGGGAGCGTGGCCCTTATAGTGTCACCCTGTCAGCAATGTTATGGATAGATGTGGGAGCGTGGCCCTTATAGTGTGACCCTGTCAGCGATGTTTATGGATAGATGTGGGAGCGTGGCCCTTATAGTGTGACGCTGTCAGCGATGTTTATGGATAGATGTGGGAGCGTGGCCCTTATAGTGTGACCCTGTCAGCGATGTTTAGGGATCTATATGGGAGCGTGGCCCTTATAGTGTGACCCTGTCAGCGATGTTTATGGATAGATGTGGGAGCGTGGCCCTTATAGTGTGACCCCGACAGCGATGTTTATGGATAGATGTGGGAGCGTGGCCCTTATAGTGTGACCCTGTCAGCGATGTTTATGGATAAATGTGGGAGCGTGGCCCTTATAGTGTGACCCTGTCAGCGATGTTTATGGATAGATGTGGGAGCGTGGCCCTTATAGTGTGACCCTGTCAGCGATGTTTATGGATAGATGTGGGAGCGTGGCCCTTATAGTGTGACCCTGTCAGCGATGTTTATGGATAGATGTGGGAGCGTGGCCCTTATAGTGTGACCCTGTCAGCGATGTTATGGATAGATGTGGGAGCGTGGCCCTTATAGTGTGACCCTGTCAGCGATGTTTATGGATAGATGTGGGAGCATGGCCCTTATAGTGTGACCCTGTCAGCGATGTTATGGATAGATGTGGGAGCGTGGCCCTTATAGTGTGACCCTGTCAGCGATGTTTATGGATAGATGTGGGAGCGTGGCCCTTATAGTGTGACCCTGTCAGCGATGTTTATGGATAGATGTGGGAGCGTGGCCCTTATAGTGTGACCCTGTCAGCGATGTTTATGGATAGATGTGGGAGCGTGGCCCTTATAGTGTGACCCTGTCAGCGATGTTTATGGATAGATGTGGGAGCGTGGCCCTTATAGTGTGACCCTGTCAGCGATGTTTATGGATAGATGTGGGAGCGTGGCCCTTATAGTGTGACGCTGTCAGCGATGTTTATGGATAGATGTGGGAGCGTGGCCCTTATAGTGTGACGCTGTCAGCGATGTTTATGGATAGATGTGGGAGCGTGGCCCTTATAGTGTGACCCTGTCAGCAATGTTTATGGATAGATGTGGGAGCGTGGCCCTTATAGTGTGACGCTGTCAGCGATGTTTATGGATAGATGTGGGAGCGTGGCCCTTATAGTGTCACCCTGTCAGCGATGTTATGGATAGATGTGGGAGCGTGGCCCTTATAGTGTGACCCTGTCAGCGATGTTTATGGATAGATGTGGGAGCGTGGCCCTTATAGTGTGACGCTGTCAGCGATGTTTATGGATAGATGTGGGAGCGTGGCCCTTATAGTGTGACACTGTCAGCGATGTTTATGGATAGATGTGGGAGCGTGGCCCTTAGAGTGTGACCCTGTCAGCGATGTTTAGGGATCTATATGGGAGCGTGGCCCTTATAGTGTGACCCTGTCAGCGATGTTTATGGATAGATGTGGGAGCGTGGCCCTTATAGTGTGACCCTGTCAGCGATGTTTATGGATAGATGTGGGAGCGTGGCCCTTATAGTGTGACGCTGTCAGCGATGTTTATGGATAGATGTGGGAGCGTGGCCCTTATAGTGTGACCCTGTCAGCGATGTTTATGGATAGATGTGGGAGCGTGGCCCTTATAGTGTGACCCTGTCAGCGATGTTATGGATAGATGTGGGAGCGTGGCCCTTATAGTGTGACGCTGTCAGCGATGTTTATGGATAGATGTGGGAGCGTGGCCCTTATAGTGTGACCCTGTCAGCGATGTTTATGGATAGATGTGGGAGCGTGGCCCTTATAGTGTGACCCTGTCAGCGATGTTTATGGATAGATGTGGGAGCGTGGCCCTTATAGTGTGACCCTGTCAGCGATGTTTATGGATAGATGTGGGAGCGTGGCCCTTATAGTGTGACGCTGTCAGCGATGTTTATGGATAGATGTGGGAGCGTGGCCCTTATAGTGTGACCCTGTCAGCGATGTTTAGGGATCTATATGGGAGCGTGGCCCTTATAGTGTGACCCTGTCAGCGATGTTATGGATAGATGTGGGAGCGTGGCCCTTATAGTGTGACCCTGTCAGCGATGTTTATGGATAGATGTGGGAGCGTGGCCCTTATAGTGTGACGCTGTCAGCGATGTTTATGGATAGATGTGGGAGCGTGGCCCTTATAGTGTGACCCTGTCAGCGATGTTTATGGATAGATGTGGGAGCGTGGCCCTTATAGTGTGACCCTGTCAGCGATGTTTATGGATAGATGTGGGAGCGTGGCCCTTATAGTGTGACCCTGTCAGCGATGTTATGGATAGATGTGGGAGCGTGGCCCTTATAGTGTGACGCTGTCAGCGATGTTTATGGATAGATGTGGGAGCGTGGCCCTTATAGTGTGACCCTGTCAGCGATGTTTATGGATAGATGTGGGAGCGTGGCCCTTATAGTGTGACGCTGTCAGCGATGTTTATGGATAGATGTGGGAGCGTGGCCCTTATAGTGTGACCCTGTCAGCGATGTTTATGGATAGATGTGGGAGCGTGGCCCTTATAGTGTGACCCTGTCAGCGATGTTTATGGATAGATCTGGGAGCGTGGCCCTTATAGTGTGACCCTGTCAGCGATGTTTATGGATAGATGTGGGAGCGTGGCCCTTATAGTGTGACCCTGTCAGCGATGTTATGGATAGATGTGGGAGCGTGGCCCTTATAGTGTGACGCTGTCAGCGATGTTTATGGATAGATGTGGGAGCGTGGCCCTTATAGTGTGATGCTGTCAGCGATGTTTATGGATAGATGTGGGAGCGTGGCCCTTATAGTGTGACGCTGTCAGCGATGTTTATGGATAGATGTGGGAGCGTGGCCCTTATAGTGTGACCCTGTCAGCGATGTTTATGGATAGATGTGGGAGCGTGGCCCTTATAGTGTGATGCTGTCAGCGATGTTTATGGATAGATGTGGGAGCGTGGCCCTTATAGTGTGACCCTGTCAGCGATGTTTATGGATAGATGTGGGAGCGTGGCCCTTATAGTGTGACCCTGTCAGCGATGTTTATGGATAGATGTGGGAGCGTGGCCCTTATAGTGTGACCCTGTCAGCGATGTTTATGGATAGATGTGGGAGCGTGGCCCTTATAGTGTGACCCTGTCAGCGATGTTTATGGATAGATGTGGGAGCGTGGCCCTTATAGTGTGACCCTGTCAGCGATGTTTATGGATAGATGTGGGAGCGTGGCCCTTATAGTGTGACCCTGTCAGCGATGTTATGGATAGATGTGGGAGCGTGGCCCTTATAGTGTGACGCTGTCAGCGATGTTTATGGATAGATGTGGGAGCGTGGGATGTGGGAGCGTGGCCCTTATAGTGTGATGCTGTCAGCGATGTTTATGGATAGATGTGGGAGCGTGGCCCTTATAGTGTGACGCTGTCAGCGATGTTTATGGATAGATGTGGGAGCGTGGCCCTTATAGTGTGACCCTGTCAGCGATGTTTATGGATAGATGTGGGAGCGTGGCCCTTATAGTGTGACCCTGTCAGCGATGTTTATGGATAGATGTGGGAGCGTGGCCCTTATAGTGTGATGCTGTCAGCGATGTTTATGGATAGATGTGGGAGCGTGGCCCTTATAGTGTGACCCTGTCAGCGATGTTTATGGATAGATGTGGGAGCGTGGCCCTTATAGTGTGACCCTGTCAGCGATGTTTATGGATAGATGTGGGAGCGTGGCCCTTATAGTGTGACCCTGTCAGCAATGTTTATGGATAGATGTGGGAGCGTGGCCCTTATAGTGTGACCCTGTCAGCGATGTTTATGGATAGATGTGGGAGCGTGGCCCTTATAGTGTGACCCTGTCAGCGATGTTATGGATAGATGTGGGAGCGTGGCCCTTATAGTGTGACCCTGTCAGCGATGTTTATGGATAGATGTGGGAGCGTGGCCGTTATAGTGTGACCCTGTCAGCGATGTTTATGGATAGATGTGGGAGCGTGGCCCTTATAGTGTGACCCTGTCAGCGATGTTATGGATAGATGTGGGAGCGTGGCCCTTATAGTGTGACGCTGTCAGCGATGTTTATGGATAGATGTGGGAGCGTGGCCCTTATAGTGTGACCCTGTCAGCAATGTTTATGGATAGATGTGGGAGCGTGGCCCTTATAGTGTGACCCTGTCAGCGATGTTTATGGATAGATGTGGGAGCGTGGCCCTTATAGTGTGATGCTGTCAGCGATGTTTATGGATAGATGTGGGAGCGTGGCCCTTATAGTGTGACCCTGTCAGCGATGTTTATGGATAGATGTGGGAGCGTGGCCCTTATAGTGTGACCCTGTCAGCGATGTTTATGGATAGATGTGGGAGCGTGGCCCTTATAGTGTCACCCTGTCAGCGATGTTATGGATAGATGTGGGAGCGTGGCCCTTATAGTGTAACCCTGTCAGCGATGTTTATGGATAGATGTGGGAGCGTGGCCCTTATAGTGTGACCCTGTCAGCGATGTTTATGGATAGATGTGGGAGCGTGGCCCTTATAGTGTGACCCTGTCAGCGATGTTTATGGATAGATGTGGGAGCGTGGCCCTTATAGTGTGACCCTGTCAGCGATGTTTATGGATAGATGTGGGAGCGTGGCCCTTATAGTGTGACCCTGTCAGCGATGTTTATGGATAGATGTGGGAGCGTGGCCCTTATAGTGTGACCCTGTCAGCGATGTTATGGATAGATGTGGGAGCGTGGCCCTTATAGTGTGACCCTGTCAGCGATGTTATGGATAGATGTGGGAGCGTGGCCCTTATAGTGTGACCCTGTCAGCGATGTTATGGATAGATGTGGGAGCGTGGCCCTTATAGTGTGACGCTGTCAGCGATGTTTATGGATAGATGTGGGAGCGTGGCCCTTATAGTGTGACCCTGTCAGCAATGTTTATGGATAGATGTGGGAGCGTGGCCCTTATAGTGTGACCCTGTCAGCGATGTTTAGGGATCTATATGGGAGCGTGGCCCTTATAGTGTGACGCTGTCAGCGATGTTTATGGATAGATGTGGGAGCGTGGCCCTTATAGTGTGACCCTGTCAGCAATGTTTATGGATAGATGTGGGAGCGTGGCCCTTATAGTGTGACGCTGTCAGCGATGTTTATGGATAGATGTGGGAGCGTGGCCCTTATAGTGTGATGCTGTCAGCGATGTTTATGGATAGATGTGGGAGCGTGGCCCTTATAGTGTGATGCAGTCTGCTATCCCTAAGGGTGTATACCATGAGTAACTAGCACAAGCATAAAACTAAAAATGATCTACCATTGTGGAAAGATGGAGCCGCTTCCTGTGAGTTAGTTCACTGTCTGCAAACACTGAGCCCATGACATGTGCAAGAGACAGAGGGGGAGGGGTTTATGGGGGAGGAATATGTAAAAGGGGCGGATCTATGGAGGAGGCTGAATATGTATGAGGGGGCGGGTCTATGGAGGCTGAATATGTATGAGGGGGGCGGATCTATGGAGGAGGCTAAATATGTACGAGGGGGGCGGATCTATGGAGGAGACTGAATATGTATGAGGGGGCAGATCTATGGAGGAGGCTAAATATGTACGAGGGGGGCGGATCTATGGAGGCTGAATATGTATGAGGGGGGCGGATCTATGGAGGAGGCTGAATATGTATGAGGGGGCAGATCTATGGAGGAGGCTGAATATGTATGAGGGGGGCGGATCTATGGAGGAGGCTGAATATGTATGAGGGGGGCGGGTCTATGGAGGCTGAATATGTATGAGGGGGCGGATCTATGGAGGAGGCTGAATATGTATGAGGGGGCGGATCTATGGAGGAGGCTGAATATGTATGAGGGGGGCGGATCTATGGAGGAGGCTGAATATGTATGAGGGGGGCGGATCTATGGAGGAGGCTGAATATGTATGAGGGGTGCGGATCTATGGAGGAGGCTGAATATGTACGAGGGGGGCGGATCTATGGAGGAGGCTGAATATGTATGAGGGGGGCGGATCTATGGAGGAGGCTAAATATGTATGAGGGGGGCGGATCTATGGAGGAGGCTGAATATGTATGAGGGGGGCGGATCTATGGAGGAGGCTGAATATGTATGAGGGGGGCGGATCTATGGAGGAGGCTGAATATGTATGAGGGGGGCGGATCTATGGAGGCTGAATATGTATGAGGGGGCGGATCTATGGAGGAGGCTAAATATGTACAAGGGGGGCGGATCTATGGAGGAGGCTGAATATGTATGAGGGGGCGGGTCTATGGAGGGTGAATATGTATGAGGGGGGTGGATCTATGGAGGCGTGGCTGATGTGGAGGAGGCTGAATATGTATGAGGGGGGTGGATCTATGGAGGAGGCTGAATATGTATGAGGGGGGGTGGATCTATGGAGGCGTGGCTGATGTGGAGGAGGCTGAATATGTATGAGGGGGGCGGGTGCAGGGAGGGGATCTTACACTGTAGAAACCAGGAGCTGCTGATCTGCACTGGGAGCCACAATGCACATAAACACCTGTATGTACACCGTCTGCTGGGGACTGTAGGAGAAAGATTTGGCTACTAACAGTGAGTAAGCAGTTTTAAAAAAAAAATGTTTGATCTCGGACAACCCCTTTAAGAGCCAATCAATAGGACCAAAAGCACCTAATGGGGGCGGGACTAAGCTGACAAGCACATGACCGCAGTGTCAGAGGTGGATCATAAGACACGCCCTGACCATGCCAGGAAAGCCAATCAGTGGCCCATGTAGTCATATGGAGGAGGAACTGGGGGCAGTGCAGTAGGTGCGGCCAAACGTCTGAGTGACAGCGGCACCAACAAAACATGAGGCCTCAAACTCCAAGGGGCGGAGGGATAGTGATGCGGCGATCACGTGACACAGCACGCGACCGCGATGTCAAGGGCGCCGCCAAGGCAACGCCCCCACTGGAAAAGCACAAGCAGTGGTGAACGCCCCACCCCGGCAACGCAGGCAAGCCTTAGTGACGGAGCGGCCACGTGATGCGGCACACTTAGGCTACTTTCACACTTGCGTTCAGAACGGATCCGTCTGCATTATAGCTCAGAAAAATTCCAAGTGTGCAAATTAGTCAGACGGATCCGTCCAGACCCCACACCGAAAGCCAATGGGGGACGGATCCGTTCGAAGTCGCACCATATTGTGTCAACTCCAAACGGATCCGTCCCCACCGACCCACACTGCAAGTCCGGACGGATCCGCACGGCCAGGCGGACACCCGAACGCCGCAAGCTGTGCTCGGGTGTCCGCCTGCCGAGCGGAACGGAGGCCAAGCGGAGCCAACCCGGTGCACTCCGAGCGGAAGCGCATCCACTGAGAATGCATTGGGCTCCACGGATCCATTCGGGGCCACCCGCGAGAGCCCCGAAACGGAACTCACAAGCGGAACCCCGAACGCTAGTGTGAAAGCGGCCCAATGCAGATACACATAGCAGCCCACAGACACCTCTAAATATGGGCAGATGATCAAAATGCATGGAAACTTATTAAGTACAAGGGAGCTGACATAGACCACGGAAGCACACAGTTAACTCCTCATTGTCCTAATGGACGGCAGATGGAGTAGGAGGCGATGTCTGTCTAACGTTTTCTGGAGAAGGAACATTTGGCACATTAGTAGTTACCTGGGGGTCTTTTGCTGGTTAACCAATTCACTGCCTTGTCTTTAGCTAAACGGCTGCTGACCAATACATCCTTTAAGGCGTGGCACCTTTTAAAAGCCACTCGCAGTTTATTGCTCGCTATATCCTGTAAGCGGGGCTCATCCCTGAGAATATCCCAGTTGTGGCAAATGATTTGGTTGACCAGTTCAGAGACGGGACTGAATTTAAATGTGAACACAAAGCTATCTTCTCCCTTCAGTGATGGTCAGTTGGCAGCGAACACGTGCCGGCTGCCATCTTTAGTAAGGTAGACTCACCCGTCCGGCGATGCACAGGTAGGCCGGTCTGAAATGAAATGCGGTCACCGGGAGCAGGCAGTTTGGAGAACAGCCCGATGAAGGCCCCCGGCGGCTGTTCTCAGAACTGCCTGCTCCCGGTGACCGCATTTCATTTCAGACCGCAGGGATCTCAAGTCTCCCGGAGGTTCAGGGAGTCTCCCGCTATTAGACGCCCGCATGTGAGACAATATATCCCGGAAAGGTTCACTGATAGCAGAGAGAGAAGAGAAGAGAAGTGACAGGACAGACGGCAGTCAGCAGAGAGAGAAGAGAAGTGACAGGACAGACGGCAGTCAGCAGAGAGAGAAGAGAAGTGACAGGACAGAGCAGTCAGCAGAGAGAGAAGAGAAGTGACAGGACAGACGGCAGTCAGCAGAGAGAGAAGAGAAGTGACAGGACAGAGCAGTCAGCAGAGAGAGAAGAGAAGTGACAGGACAGACGGCAGTCAGCAGAGAGAGAAGAGAAGTGACAGGACAGACGGCAGTCAGCAGAGAGAGAAGAGAAGTGACAGGACAGACGGCAGTCAGCAGAGAGAGAAGAGAAGTGACAGGACAGACGGCAGTCAGCAGAGAGAGAAGAGAAGTGACAGGACAGAGCAGTCAGCAGAGAGAGAAGAGAAGTGACAGGACAGACGGCAGTCAGCAGAGAGAGAAGAGAAGTGACAGGACAGACGGCAGTCAGCAGAGAGAGAAGAGAAGTGACAGGACAGAGCAGTCAGCAGAGAGAGAAGAGAAGTGACAGGACAGACGGCAGTCAGCAGAGAGAGAAGAGAAGTGACAGGACAGACGGCAGTCAGCAGAGAGATAAGAGAAGTGACAGGACAGACGGCAGTCAGCAGAGAGAGAAGAGAAGTGACAGGACAGAGCAGTCAGCAGAGAGAGAAGAGAAGTGACAGGACAGACGGCAGTCAGCAGAGAGAGAAGAGAAGTGACAGGACAGAGCAGTCAGCAGAGAGAGAAGAGAAGTGACAGGACAGACGGCAGTCAGCAGAGAGATAAGAGAAGTGACAGGACAGACGGCAGTCAGCAGAGAGATAAGAGAAGTGACAGGACAGACGGCAGTCAGCAGAGAGAGAAGAGAAGTGACAGGACAGACGGCAGTCAGCAGAGAGAGAAGAGAAGTGACAGGACAGACGGCAGTCAGCAGAGAGAGAAGAGAAGTGACAGGACAGAGCAGTCAGCAGAGAGAGAAGAGAAGTGACAGGACAGACGGCAGTCAGCAGAGAGAGAAGAGAAGTGACAGGACAGACGGCAGTCAGCAGAGAGAGAAGAGAAGTGACAGGACAGACGGCAGTCAGCAGAGAGAGAAGAGAAGTGACAGGACAGAGCAGTCAGCAGAGAGAGAAGAGAAGTGACAGGACAGACGGCAGTCAGCAGAGAGAGAAGAGAAGTGACAGGACAGAGCAGTCAGCAGAGAGAGAAGAGAAGTGACAGGACAGACGGCAGTCAGCAGAGAGAGAAGAGAAGTGACAGGACAGACGGCAGTCAGCAGAGAGATAAGAGAAGTGACAGGACAGACGGCAGTCAGCAGAGAGAGAAGAGAAGTGACAGGACAGACGGCAGTCAGCAGAGAGAGAAGAGAAGTGACAGGACAGACGGCAGTCAGCAGAGAGAGAAGAGAAGTGACAGGACAGACGGCAGTCAGCAGAGAGAGAAGAGAAGTGACAGGACAGAGCAGTCAGCAGAGAGAGAAGAGAAGTGACAGGACAGACGGCAGTCAGCAGAGAGAGAAGAGAAGTGACAGGACAGAGCAGTCAGCAGAGAGAGAAGAGAAGTGACAGGACAGACGGCAGTCAGCAGAGAGATAAGAGAAGTGACAGGACAGACGGCAGTCAGCAGAGAGATAAGAGAAGTGACAGGACAGACGGCAGTCAGCAGAGAGAGAAGAGAAGTGACAGGACAGACGGCAGTCAGCAGAGAGAGAAGAGAAGTGACAGGACAGACGGCAGTCAGCAGAGAGAGAAGAGAAGTGACAGGACAGAGCAGTCAGCAGAGAGAGAAGAGAAGTGACAGGACAGACGGCAGTCAGCAGAGAGAGAAGAGAAGTGACAGGACAGACGGCAGTCAGCAGAGAGAGAAGAGAAGTGACAGGACAGACGGCAGTCAGCAGAGAGAGAAGAGACGTGACAGGACAGAGCAGTCAGCAGAGAGAGAAGAGAAGTGACAGGACAGACGGCAGTCAGCAGAGAGAGAAGAGAAGTGACAGGACAGAGCAGTCAGCAGAGAGAGAAGAGAAGTGACAGGACAGACGGCAGTCAGCAGAGAGATAAGAGAAGTGACAGGACAGACGGCAGTCAGCAGAGAGATAAGAGAAGTGACAGGACAGACGGCAGTCAGCAGAGAGAGAAGAGAAGTGACAGGACAGACGGCAGTCAGCAGAGAGAGAAGAGAAGTGACAGGACAGACGGCAGTCAGCAGAGAGATAAGAGAAGTGACAGGACAGACGGCAGTCAGCAGAGAGAGAAGAGAAGTGACAGGACAGAGCAGTCAGCAGAGAGAGAAGAGAAGTGACAGGACAGACGGCAGTCAGCAGAGAGAGAAGAGAAGTGACAGGACAGAGCAGTCAGCAGAGAGAGAAGAGAAGTGACAGGACAGACGGCAGTCAGCAGAGAGAGAAGAGAAGTGACAGGACAGACGGCAGTCAGCAGAGAGAGAAGAGAAGTGACAGGACAGACGGCAGTCAGCAGAGAGAGAAGAGAAGTGACAGGACAGACGGCAGTCAGCAGAGAGAGAAGAGAAGTGACAGGACAGAGCAGTCAGCAGAGAGAGAAGAGAAGTGACAGGACAGACGGCAGTCAGCAGAGAGAGAAGAGAAGTGACAGGACAGACGGCAGTCAGCAGAGAGAGAAGAGAAGTGACAGGACAGACGGCAGTCAGCAGAGAGAGAAGAGAAGTGACAGGACAGAGCAGTCAGCAGAGAGAGAAGAGAAGTGACAGGACAGACGGCAGTCAGCAGAGAGAGAAGAGAAGTGACAGGACAGACGGCAGTCAGCAGAGAGAGAAGAGAAGTGACAGGACAGACGGCAGTCAGCAGAGAGAGAAGAGAAGTGACAGGACAGAGCAGTCAGCAGAGAGAGAAGAGAAGTGACAGGACAGACGGCAGTCAGCAGAGAGAGAAGAGAAGTGACAGGACAGACGGCAGTCAGCAGAGAGAGAAGAGAAGTGACAGGACAGACGGCAGTCAGCAGAGAGAGAAGAGAAGTGACAGGACAGACGGCAGTCAGCAGAGAGAGAAGAGAAGTGACAGGACACGGCAGTCAGCAGAGAGAGAAGAGAAGTGACAGGACAGACGGCAGTCAGCAGAGAGAGAAGAGAAGTGACAGGACAGACGGCAGTCAGCAGAGAGAGAAGAGAAGTGACAGGACAGAGCAGTCAGCAGAGAGAGAAGAGAAGTGACAGGACAGACGGCAGTCAGCAGAGAGAGAAGAGAAGTGACAGGACAGAGCAGTCAGCAGAGAGAGAAGAGAAGTGACAGGACAGACGGCAGTCAGCAGAGAGAGAAGAGAAGTGACAGGACAGACGGCAGTCAGCAGAGAGAGAAGAGAAGTGACAGGACAGACGGCAGTCAGCAGAGAGAGAAGAGAAGTGACAGGACAGACGGCAGTCAGCAGAGAGAGAAGAGAAGTGACAGGACAGACGGCAGTCAGCAGAGAGAGAAGAGAAGTGACAGGACAGACGGCAGTCAGCAGAGAGAGAAGAGAAGTGACAGGACAGACGGCAGTCAGCAGAGAGAGAAGAGAAGTGACAGGACAGACGGCAGTCAGCAGAGAGAGAAGAGAAGTGACAGGACAGAGCAGTCAGCAGAGAGAGAAGAGAAGTGACAGGACAGACGGCAGTCAGCAGAGAGAGAAGAGAAGTGACAGGACAGACGGCAGTCAGCAGAGAGAGAAGAGAAGTGACAGGACAGACGGCAGTCAGCAGAGAGAGAAGAGAAGTGACAGGACAGAGCAGTCAGCAGAGAGAGAAGAGAAGTGACAGGACAGACGGCAGTCAGCAGAGAGAGAAGAGAAGTGACAGGACAGACGGCAGTCAGCAGAGAGAGAAGAGAAGTGACAGGACAGACGGCAGTCAGCAGAGAGAGAAGAGAAGTGACAGGACAGAGCAGTCAGCAGAGAGAGAAGAGAAGTGACAGGACAGACGGCAGTCAGCAGAGAGAGAAGAGAAGTGACAGGACAGAGCAGTCAGCAGAGAGAGAAGAGAAGTGACAGGACAGACGGCAGTCAGCAGAGAGAGAAGAGAAGTGACAGGACAGACGGCAGTCAGCAGAGAGAGAAGAGAAGTGACAGGACAGACGGCAGTCAGCAGAGAGAGAAGAGAAGTGACAGGACAGAGCAGTCAGCAGAGAGAGAAGAGAAGTGACAGGACAGACGGCAGTCAGCAGAGAGAGAAGAGAAGTGACAGGACAGACGGCAGTCAGCAGAGAGAGAAGAGAAGTGACAGGACAGAGCAGTCAGCAGAGAGAGAAGAGAAGTGACAGGACAGACGGCAGTCAGCAGAGAGAGAAGAGAAGTGACAGGACAGACGGCAGTCAGCAGAGAGAGAAGAGAAGTGACAGGACAGACGGCAGTCAGCAGAGAGAGAAGAGAAGTGACAGGACAGACGGCAGTCAGCAGAGAGAGAAGAAAAGTGACAGGACAGACGGCAGTCAGCAGAGAGAGAAGAGAAGTGACAGGACAGACGGCAGTCAGCAGAGAGAGAAGAGAAGTGACAGGACAGAGCAGTCAGCAGAGAGAGAAGAGAAGTGACAGGACAGAGCAGTCAGCAGAGAGAGAAGAGAAGTGACAGGACAGACGGCAGTCAGCAGAGAGAGAAGAGAAGTGACAGGACAGACGGCAGTCAGCAGAGAGAGAAGTGACAGGACACAGAGTTTAGATTACAGGTTGAATTAACCCTTTAGGGTCAAATTGGCTTCTCAAGGAGATTTATATGTTAAAGGCATCCCTTCTTCTGTCTCATTCAGTAGCTATATAACTATTGAGAGAGATGTATTTTTTTTAAATACATTTACACATTTAACCCTCCATTTTAATTACCTCAGCCGTCTTAGCCCCCCCATATCTAAATTTTTGAACAAAACCTATGCAGTTGGTTAGATCTTTGTTAGATCAATTGTTGTTTGCGTTACATCTCACACAGAAGTAGAGATATTAACAGTTATTTGCAGGGGGGGCTAACCCGTCATCAGCCCCCCCTTATCAAAAAATTGACCAAACAATTAGCTATTTTGGAAGATATTTGTTAGATTAGGTAAGATCAACTAGTTGTTTTGTTAGATCTCACATAATTACAGACTTATTAAGTGATTAATGAGGGGGGGGCTAGCCCCCCACATGCAATTTTTTGGTAAAACTTGATGCAGACTAATAGGCCTTCGTTAGATCCGGTAAGATCAAGTGGTGTCAACGTTAGATCTCATTTAATTACAGAGATAATTCACATAAAAACACAGATATTAGGTAGTATTAAATAGGGGGGCTAGCCCCCTTATGTAATACCAAATATTCATAATATCTCTGTAATTAAATGAGATCTAACGTTGACACCACTTGATCTTACCGGATCTAACGAAGGCCTATTAGTCTGCATCAAGTTTTACCAGAAAATTGCATGTGGGGGGCTAGCCCCCCCCTCATTAATCACTTAATAAGTCTGTAATTATGTGAGATCTAACAAAACAACTAGTTGATCTTACCTAATCTAACAAATATCTTCCAAAATAGCTAATTGTTTGGTCAATTTTTTGATAAGGGGGGGCTGATGACGGGTTAGCCCCCCCTGCAAATAACTGTTAATATCTCTACTTCTGTGTGAGATGTAACGCAAACAACAATTGATCCAACAAAGATCTAACCAACTGCATAGGTTTTGTTCAAAATTTTTTATATGGGGGGGGGGGGCTAAGACGGCAGAGGTAATTAATTCTATTATTTACCCCAGTGTTAAGGCTGGGTTCACACTTGAGCGCATTTTATATGCGCGTTTAACGCGCGTTTTTGTCGCGCGTTTTTATGCGCGTTTGTGTGATTGACTGCAGTGTCCTATGGCCACAAACGCGCGTCAAAACGCCCCAAAGAAGCTCAAGAACTTGTTTGAGCGTAGGGCGTTTTTCAGCGCGTTCAAACGCGCTGTAAAACGCTCAAGTGAGAACCATGGCCATAGGGAAGCATTGGTTTTCATGTGTTGAGCGTTTTACAGCGCGTTTGAATGCGCTGTAAAATGCTCAAGTGTGAACCCAGCCTAAATTCACACCCCCTGGACGCTTAATTTTTTTCCTACAGTGGGGAGATAATTACACACAGGGTTTTAAAGAATAAACTTCCTGACTCAGACCAAGAGCCGACTCAGCGAGTCAGCAAGTGAATGGAAGCATCCGCGCTTCTTGTCAGCTCAGCGAATGAACCGATTCATGTGAAAGATCAGAACTTCCCATCTCTAGTTTACTCGCAGTAAACCTTTCCGGCGACCTGTAGCAGCGTCCCCTTCTCGGCGCGTGCGCACAGTGCAAGAAGAAGCCGATGCCAGCAGTCCGCAACGGCGCATCAGGCTGAGCCTGTGCGCACGCGCGGGATCTCAAAGCGGGAGGAGGGGGAGGGAGGGGGCTGAGCCTGTGCGCACGCGCGGGATCTCAAAGCGGGAGGAGGGGGAGGGAGGGGGCTGACCCTGTGCGCACGCGCAGGATCTCAAAGTGAGAGGGAGAGGCGGCACTGAGGAGTAGAAGGCGGCGCTGGGCACGAACGGCGATGCGTGCGGCCGGGCACCATGCATCCACAGACCTCCCCTGCTTGGGCACCTTAATTCAATGATTGACAGGTTAGTAAAACCTGTTTTTCCGCAGAATAAAGCCACAAATTGCTGTTATAAGGCCACCTTAGAAATCAGAATGCTACCTGGACATGAGCAGATGTTTAGCTCACAGGACTTATAGGTGGTGACAGAATCCCTTTAATCATATACATAAATATGATAATTTGGGGCCGGGTAATGAGCCCCGTCCTCCGCACCATAGAGCACAGTGTGCGGATACTGCAGATGTCTGGAAAATGTCATAAAAAGATTGTGAAAGAAAAAATAAAGAAAACCTCCCTGAAATGAGTTTTTGCAGGTTGGGATGTCTGAGACCGGCTCCGGGCACAGATAAGGTCTTACCTGTGCATCGCCGGACGGGTGAGTCTACCTTACTAAAGATGGCAGCCCGCGTGTGTTCGCTGACCATCACTGCCTCCCTTGTGTTTTCTAGACAATAAACCCTGTGCTTCGGCCGTTGCCTCCTCTAGATCTGTTTCGGGGAAGCCTCTCCTGATTAACCTATCTTTTAATTCACGACCCTGTCTCATAAAGCCCTCATCGGTGATTCTAATGAATTGTCCGTACGGTACGGATTTCTTCGCGCTACGTGGATGAAAGCTCCCATGGTGCGGAGATTGGGTCGGGGACGGAATCTTTGTCCAGATACCGGGTCTGGTTATTACGTCCTTTATTGCAGAAACCTCTCACCTACCTGAGCGACACCAACCACTTCCTCCTACCGCTGAAGGATGTTCCGTGGCAGGAGAGTTGGCGCCTGGTCTCTATACACGTGTACCTCATGGGCATCCAAGCGGGTCTAGAAGTCCACACGTGTCACATATCGCTAGTTTGTGGAGGAAGCCCTAGGGTTTGTACTTACAAATAAGGGTCCAATCAGATGTCCGTAAGGCCTCATGCACACGACCGTTGTTTTATTCCGTGTCCGTTGTTCCGTTTTTCGTGATTTTCTGCAGACCCATTGACTTTCAATGGGTCCGTTGAAAACTCGGCTAATGCACCGTTTGTCATCCGCGTTCATGATCCGTGGTTCCTGTCCGTCAAAAAAATATGACCTGTCCTATTTTTTTCACGGACAACGGTTCGCGGACCCATTCAAGTCAATGGGACCGTGAAAAAACGCGGAGGCACACAAGATTGTCATCCGCGTCCGTTTTTTTCCTATCATTTGCAAGGCAAACTTGACTTTTTTTTTACTTTCCTTCATGTCTGGTGATCCTCCAAAAAATAAAGGGAGACACACGGAAACAAAAACGGAAACGGATCACGGAACAACGGAAGAACATTTTGCGGAACGGAACACAACAACGGTCGTGTGCATGAGGCCTAAGTGTTTTGCGGATCCACAAAACACGGACACCTGGAACGTGCGATCTGCAATTTGCCGACCGCACATCACAGACACTATAATAGAAAATGCCTTTTTCTGGTCCGCAATTGGGGAACCAGAATAGGACATGTTCTATTTTTTTCAGGAACGGAATTTCGGATCCCGAAAAAACGGATGCTGATCCCGGAAATGCGGATTCGCATCCTTCCAGCCCCATTGAAAGTGAATGGGTCTGCAAATTGCGGAACGATTGCGGACTCAAATTACGGACGTGTGAACGGAGCCTTATACGTTTCCATTTGGCCAGCAGTGGTACAGCGCTGTGTGGATGATGTCTTCATGGTGTGAATTGCAAAAAAAGTAGTAAAATGCAAAAAAAAAGAATTACCGTAAAAACAAAACGATATGTACTTGGAGTAGGGGCTGGAGGAGGAGGGGCAGGAGGAGCAGAGGAGGAGCTGGAGGAGGGGCTAGAGGAGGAGCTGGAGATGGAGGAGGGGCTGGAGGAGGAGCTGGAGATGGAGGAGGGGCTAGAGGAGGGGCTGGAGGACTTTGGTCTCCTCCGCCCCTGACATAAGAGGAGCAGGACGCGCCTAGGGACCGCAGTAGTAACAGCCTCGGATCAGGAGACAGCCGCAGGTCCGCGGACAGCAGTGACGTCACAGTAAGCCGCGCTCTCCTCGTCGTCTGTGTGTCTACGTCATCAGTGTGTGTAGCGACAGGCATTGCTGCAGGAGCGCAGAGCTATGGATGGGCAGGCGCTTGTCAGGGATCTGGCCGCTCTATAGGTGACATCCCTGCTGTCTGTGTGTCAGGAGCCAGCGCCTCAGTGTCCTCAGTCTGCCGACTATTTAAAGGGATCTTCCAGTAATAACAATTTCTTAGCTTGTTCCCGCAGTCTGCCCCCTGAGAGGAGGTTGATAGTCCCCTGCACCCCCCCCCCTGAGAGGAGGTTGATAGTCCTCTGCACCCCCCCCCTGAGAGGAGGTTGATAGTCCTCTGCCCCCCCCCCCCCTGAGAGGAGGTTGATAGTCCTCTGCCCCCCCCCCCCCCTGAGAGGAGGTTGATAGTCCTCTGCCCCCCCCCCCCCTGAGAGGAGGTTGATAGTCCTCTGCCCCCCCCCCCCCTGAGAGGAGGTTGATAGTCCTCTGCCCCCCCCCCCCCTGAGAGGAGGTTGATAGTCCTCTGCCCCCCCCCCCCCTGAGAGGAGGTTGATAGTCCCCTGCCCCCCCCCCCCTGAGAGGAGGTTGATAGTCGCCTGAGAGGAGGTTGATAGTCCTCTGCCCCCCCCCCCCCCCCGGAGGGGGGGTTGATAGCCCCCTGCCCCCCCCCCCCCCTGAGAGGAGGTTGATAGTCCTCTGCCCCCCCCCCCCCCCTGAGAGGAGGTTGATAGTCCTCTGCCCCCCCCCCCCCCTGAGAGGAGGTTGATAGTCCTCTGCCCCCCCCCCCCCCTGAGAGGAGGTTGATCGTCCTCTGCCCCCCCCCCTGAGAGGAGGTTGATAGTCCTCTGCCCCCCCCCCTGAGAGGAGGTTGATAGTCCTCTGCCCCCCCCCCCTGAGAGGAGGTTGATAGTCCCCTGCCCCCCCCCCCCTTGAGAGGAGGTTGATAGTCCCCCTGCCCCCCCCCCCCTTGAGAGGGGGTTGATAGTCCCCTGCCCCCCCCCCCCCTTGAGAGGAGGTTGATAGTCCCCTGCCCCCCCCCCCCCCCCGAGAGGAGTTTCATAGTGGAAACATCGCTGGGACCACAAGATGCAGACAGTGGGGCCCAGGGGTGGACTGGGAAAGTGGCCGTGGAAAAAAAAACTAAAAGTTGCCCCGTTTACTTTGTAGGCATGCCCAAACTGACAGGAGGCGGGACAGTACACATAGATGGGCATTACCATATTGCGGTATGTAACACCACCACATTAGGACCAGATACCGCAGTGCAGCACAATATACTGCCCCAGCAGAACCAACTACCATAGTGCAGCACAATATACTGCCCCAGCAGAACCAACTACCACAGTGCGGCACAATATACTGCCCCAGCAGAACCAACTACCACAGTGCGGCACAATATACTGCCCCAGCAGAACCAACTACCACAGTGCGGCACAATATACTGCCCCAGCAGAACCAACTACCACAGTACAGCACAATATACTGCCCCAGCAGAACCAACTACCACAGTGCGGCACAATATACTGCCCCAGCAGAACCAACTACCACAGTACAGCACAATATACTGCCCCAGCAGAACCAACTACCACAGTGCGGCACAATATACTGCCCCAGCAGAACCAACTACCACAGTGCGGCACAATATACTGCCCCAGCAGAACCAACTACCACAGTGCGGCACAATATACTGCCCCAGCAGAACCAACTACCACAGTACAGCACAATATACTGCCCCAGCAGAACCAACTACCACAGTACAGCACAATATACTGCCCCAGCAGAACCAACTACCACAGTGCGGCACAATATACTGCCCCAGCAGAACCAACTACCACAGTGCGGCACAATATACTGCCCCAGCAGAACCAACTACCACAGTGCGGCACAATATACTGCCCCAGCAGAACCTGTGGTTTGTATGGGGGGGTCTTATTCACATTGGGGTCTGATCTGAGGACTGATGAAAAAATATTTTTCCTCAGATTTTCCTCCTCTAAAACCTAGGTCTTATGTGGAATCCGGCGCCTGTTTCTGTGCCCTGGCAAATAGAGGAGAAATAGAAAACGTGGTGTGGCTGTATAAAGTAATGCTCTGCGACATGCTTAGCGACATATGTGCAGGAGCAATGCTCTGCACTGTGGTCAGCAGGATGGGCGAGCGCTCGTCATACATTTGTGATGTTCTGTCGGGTGGTCAGACGATAGACATGCAGGATATTGCACTGCAGGCTGGTCAGCTGATGTAATGCTCTGCAGATAGAAATAACTGAGGTCTGTTCTGAGATTCCTTGCCTGTGGGGGACCGGGCTGCAAGGCTTACAATCTAAGAAGCTTCCCGCTTCAGCTGGGGTTTACTCCTCTGGGTGACCTGTAGATATGAGGGATGTGTTTCTTCTTGGTGTCAGTTCACAAAGCGCAGCGACAGGACAGATGTCTACAACCTGAGCTTGTGACTGAGGTTGTGCTGAGCGTCTACATGATGGACGCCTCTGACTGAGGAGAGCGCGCCTGCTCTGTGCGTCTACATGATGGACGCCTCTGACTGAGGTGAGCGCGCCTGCTCTGTGCGTCTACATGATGGACGCCTCTGACTGAGGTGAGCGCGCCTGCTCTGTGCGTCTACATGATGGACGCCTCTGACTGAGGTGAGCGCGCCTGCTCTGTGCGTCTGCTATGCCGGTTATTCCTGGAATGTAACGCACTGAAGACTCTGACTTGGATCCACTCCCAACCGCCCTTGAGATTGGAAGCAGAAGCTACAAGTTTAAGGGGACGACCATACGGGGTGGTGGCATGGAGCTTGTGACGATTGAGGACTGCGCCGATCATTGTATTGTAACTGGCCGGGCAGCACCACTATTCAGGATGTGATATCTGCACGGACGTCTCTTCCATATATAAAAGCTCATTTGTTGCCCTCTTGTCCATCCTGTAGGCCACTGGATGAAACTTCTCCGAGCTGCTCCTATCATTCGCTTTCTGATCCCCAAACTACAACAAACCATGAGCCGTTCTCTCAGCACCGGGGTTTTCCAGAACTCCCAGCCCCTCAACTACCGGGCAGGGGGTAGAGTGCAACCCGTGGACTCGGTGGGACAAGAACAAGCCTATGAACCATCCACAGGTAAGTCACCAGGGCTGTTTATTATTCATCTGCATCTACTTCAGTGTATCATACCATATGTAAGTGACTGTACGTCATGGGGCGACTTCACTGTGTTATACCGTATGTAATGACTGTACGTCACAGGGCGACTTCACTGTGTTATACCGTATGTAATGACTGTACGTCACAGGGCGACTTCACTGTGTTATACCGTATGTAATGACTGTACGTCACAGGGCGACTTCACTGTGTTATACCGTATGTAATGACTGTACGTCACAGGGCGACTTCACTGTGTTATACCGTATGTAATGACTGTACGTCACAGGGCGACTTCACTGTGTTATACCGTATGTAATGACTGTACGTCACAGGGCGACTTCACTGTGTTATACCGTATGTAATGACTGTACGTCACAGGGCGACTTCACTGTGTTATACCGTATGTAATGACTGTACGTCACGGGGCGACTTCACTGTGTTATACCGTATGTAATGACTGTACGTCACGGGGCGACTTCACTGTGTTATACCGTATGTAATGACTGTACGTCACGGGGCGACTTCACTGTTATACCGTATGTAAGTGACTGTACGTCACGGGGCGACTTCACTGTTATACCGTATGTAAGTGACTGTACGTCACGGGGCGACTTCACTGTGTTATACCGTATGTAAGCGACTGTACGTCACGGGGCGACTTCACTGTGTTATACCGTATGTAATGACCACAAAACGCCAGAAAAACAGCAGCAAAATATCTATAACGACCCATACCAGGAGTCGGCAACCTACAGCATCCCACCCGCTTTATCCACTTCTGGCTTTGGCTCAAAAACTGCATGTTACACCACCTTTTAGCTCTTAAAGTTTTTCATATTTATGACCTGTCCTCGTCATTACCATGAGATCGGTGTGGTTCTGACTCCTGGCACCCCCTCTGAGCTCCGTATAGTATTAGAATGTATTGGCTCTAATGAGCCGAAGTTATTGCTTCGTGAAGTCTCGCTAGACCTCTCTTAATAACTTCATAAATTAATTTGTACTGTAGAAAAACATTTCCCGAACTCTGGTTCGGTTCCAAGGTACCACTTGGAACCACTTGGAACCGAACCCGAGTTTGGGAAATGTTTTTTTACAGTAGAAATGAATTTCTAAAGTTATTACACCAAGTCTCGTGAGACTTCGCGAAGCAATAACTATGGCTCATCGGAGCTCCGTACAGTATTAGAACAAAGTTTTATGCGAATCGACTTCGGTTGTTTCCTCCGAAGTCGATTCGCTCATCCCTAATGGTCAGACACACAGGGGGGAGATTTATTAGGACTGGTGTTACATGCTCCACAGTTATTATGAGGTTCCGTCTCCTTAATAACTGTGGTGCAGGTCGGGCCACCCGTGCTCCAGAATTGAACTCTGCTTGGACCAAGAGCTGGAGTAGATGCCTGGTGTAATGTGCCCTAGTTTTCTAGTACACACGTTATATGAGCCGGGCCATGAAGTCACATCTTTGGCCTGCCTCCTGCCACCCACTTGGCGAGGGTATTGGAGAAGGCTAAAATAAAAAAAGCAGTAAATTTAGGGGGTCATTTATTGACCAGAAATATGCCTATAAATCTGAGACTTCTCCATGCTCACGCCAGGTCTAAAAAAAGTGGTGTTGAAAGGGACCAGGGCGGCTGACCCGTCTCAGTGACCGTTTTCTATCCCTGATTTAGGGAAATGGTCTAAATGTGAGACATGGCCCCGAAGCTGGCTTACATTTAGAAGCGGTGGTGGATCTGCCGAAGTTGGAGATGGAGAGGCCGGCGCTTCTTCAAAACTTTGGCGGATCCACCGCCAGCACTGGGCCTCATTAAGACCGTTGTTTTATACAATTGTGCCCCTTACTTTTTTCTACACCTGAAAACTAAAGTACTACAGTAGTAAGTCTCCTCCACTGTGTGCAATATACTCCACCAAAAGGTGGGTAAAAAAAAATCTTCAAATGTTTCTTCTGGTGTTTTTATTTTTCCTGGTTTTCATGTGTTGAGGGACCCTGATGCATAGATGTGAAGAATGAAAGCCTCCAGCCTGTAATCCCAGGGCCTCGTGTCCTGTCTCCTTCCCCTGTAAGCCCCCATCTGCAGCCTCCTCCCCCCGCTACACCAGTGTATCACTGGTAGCTCATTTTTTATACTTCTTTTTGTATTCTCCATGTAAACCCTTTTCATATGCACCCTGGGATGACCTGATAAGACTCGACAAAAAACAAAATGGCTGCACAATACCGACTATAAATGAGTAATGGAAGCTCTTAGCGCACATACGTGTCGGGCCCACGTCTAAGACTCTAGTCAGTAAGAAGCCACCTTCTGGTGAAATTCCAGAAATGCCACAGACTGATGTGCAACCCCTAAAACACCTGGCTTCTTACCAGATCATGCACGTTGACGCCTCATGGATAGGATTGTTGTATCTGTATCTCCCAAGATGGCTGTGTGGGGGGCCATGTGATTTACCCACCTGACTTCTGCTCGAGCTGTGTCCTCTTCTGCAGTGGACAGTCGAGGAGACAAATTATGGGAGTTTAGGACACAACAGCCGTCATGGCCATGGGTGGTTCAGTCTGTGCGTGGCGGTGAGGATTGCATTGTGTTGCATATGGCGTTACACATTTCTTTATATCTTACTTGCTGCTTTAAGAGGTCCCACTTATGTAAAGCACAAGCTCCTCGTTCTGTGGGAGTTTATATAAACTGGTGGAATTCAGCGTTGTGCAATCTGGCCGTCCTCCAGAGGTCTTGTTTGCAGATGTCTCGCAACACAGAGTTACAGGATCAGTGCTGACTTCGTTTTTTCTATTGTCTTTGACATTTTATGTGAGAAATCGTCAAGATGGCAATAAAAGCTTTTGCTCAATTGAATCACCAGTAGGATTGCTTAGGCCTCGTGCACACGACCGTAACCATGGATCCACAAAATGTGGACACCGCATTTTATTGCGGACCCTTTCGCTTTGGTTGCTTTGTGGATAGCATTTGATGGACCAGAAGAGGACCATGTTCTACAATTTGCAGTACTGCAGTGCATATGGCTATCATCCATGTTCTGTTGTCCACATCCGTATTTTCCTTCCGCAAATTATTGAAGAGGTCCTGTTTTGGTTCACAAAATGCAGTCAATGGATGAACTGAAGTGAGTGGGTGTGCAAAGTAATGTGCATGGCACATGGACGGCATCCATGTTTTGTGGTTCCAGGGTTTGCAGACTGCTAGACGGATACGGTCTTACGCACGAAGCCTAAATAAGAAGATATCCGGCAAAACCTTTTCTACCCAGCTTTATTTGGAGTCCTCTGGGGTTTACACGGTGACGGCCCGTCCGAAGCTGAGATCTCTCAATTACGTTAATGATTTACAAAGGTCTTAAAAATGTCAGACTGTAAGCAACGTGACCAGGAGACTTCTTAATTCCTACTACTTCTCAATCGTTACAAAGGTTTTTATCAAATCAAAGTCTAAATTGAAGAGCAACAAATGTCTGAAGATCTCATCCCTGCTGTGACTCTCCTCCTAAACCATAGTTAAGAGGTTGTGCAGTGGATTTATATTGATGACCTCTCCTCAATATCAGACTGGCGGGGGTCCGTGAGCACTACTACTACTTCAAGAATGGGATGTGCAGTTGTCCTTACATTGCACTGCCTCTGCAAGAGAGATGAGCCAGACCATGTGCAGATCGTTTTCAAGAGGAAGTACCGGTACCACTCCTCTAAAGCTGATCAACGGGGGTTCCAAGAGTCGGACCCCTACAGGTCTGATATTTTTGACCTCTCCTCAGGATAGGTCATCAATGTTCTCTCAGATAGGGAATCTTATCACCAGGTCTCATCAGATCCCACACAGGCTGGGGCTTGGGCAGGGAAACCTTGACTCAGGAGTAAAACACCTGCCTCCTTGACTTGAACAAACTCATTTCCATACAGCTGGAAAATATGAAAAGTGCATTTACTAGTTAGAAATCTGCAATAAGAACTGCTTCCAGAACCTCATATGGAGGACCCCATCTTTGATGACCTTCTGCCTATTAGGCTGTATACACAAGGAGGTCACTTACTAAGAATTTTGTATGTATTTATAGTTTTTACTCTGTCACTGGGGCCCCGGCAAATTCACGGCAAATATTTCTGCCCGTTTCCAGGAGAAAATGACAATTTAATGTGATCCGGTCAGAGACTTGCGTAGATTTCAGCCGAGGTGCACAGACTGCCGGAGGAAGCTCCTTGCCAGTAATCGAGCGCATCATCCAGGACCACAGGGGCGATCAAACCCCTGGCGTAAAAACCGTGCTCTTTAATAACCCCCATTCCCCTTTAAAGATTTGTGGTAAATCCAGCAAGATCAAATAACAGCATTAGGTGTCACCCAGCCAACTTCTGCAAGCCCTTTCCAAGAGGAGAAGAACCTCTGATGTTCCTTGACCCTCTGGGATTGAAGGCAAGATTCAAGGACTAGTATTTCCCATACTCTCGCATTAGGAAAGTAAGACTGAGGAGCAGCGCTAGAACTAAGCAGAAGCTCCATCCCCTTCCCCCCCCCCCCCCCCCCCCCCCCCCCGGATCCATCGCTTATGGGCTGAATATCTGCCAGACCTTTGAAAAGAATTTATGTAATCCAGAGCCTTCTGCTTGGGATGGGCCATCTGTGTTTAAGCTGAACTTAATCTAATATGAAACAGACGAGTTTTTCCAGATGCTTTATCAAAACTCTACATGTTCAGAATGAGAGAAAAGTTCTAATCTTGCTGATTACATAACATAGCCGAGTGAAGGTAGCCTCTCTCCTTCAGTACTGGTTTATGGCACAAGTCCAGGGGTTTAACCCTCTGCAGACAGTCAATGTTGTCTTTACAATACTGTCATTGTTTAATGCTCATTACTTAATGGAGTCCTTCGCAGACTATTAGGCCATCAGTATCAGGCCCAGGGAACTACTTTTGAAGGGCATCTGTCAGCAGTTCTGCACCTATGACACAGGCTGACCTGTTACATGTGCTGTTGGCAGCTGAAGGCATCTGTGTTGGTCCCATGTTCACATGTGTCCGCATTGCTGAGAAATATGATTTTTAATATATACAAATGAGACTCTAAGAGCAACGGGGGCGTTGCCGTTACACCTAGAGGCTCTGCTCTCTCTGTTACAGCCACGCCCTCTGCATTTTGATTGACAGGACCAGATGTGATGACTTTTCCACTGCCTGGCCCTGTCAATTAATGTGCAGAGGGCGCGGCAGTTGCAGAGAGAGCAGAGCTTCTAGGTGTAACGGCAACGCCCCCATTGCTAAAAACTTTGATATATCATGGAGACCTATCGAAGGTTCTGATCGGTGGGGTCCTCAGTGCTGAGACCCCCCCCCCCCCCCCACACTGATCTCTAGAATGAGGTGAGAGAAGCGCTCTCGGGACCATAGACTTCCTAATGTCATCCTCCACTATGAAGAGAGCGCGTGATATGCACGTTTCTCTCTCTCGTTCTAGCAATCATTGGGGGTCTCAGCACTCAGACCCCCATCAATCAAAACTTTTGATATGTCTAGGACATGTCAAAAGTTTTACGAAAACCACATACACCCAGATGTAACCAGAAAGTGTTCTATGGGAGGCAAAACTACAGAGCATGGACTCTGGAGGACGAGCTGGTGGCCAGGCGTCTTATAGCATGGGGCTCGAGCTTTGAGAATTAGATCAAATTTCCTTTTAAGTCCCGTGATCCTGTAGCAACTATTAAGGAAATCTCAAAGTTTGAGCTAACGTACTGCCTGCATGACATGGATTCAGGCCGCGGACTGTAGTCACGTATCTGGTGTTCTGTTATAGGCCGGGTCATTGCAACCTTTGCTTGCTCTGGAGAAAAAGAAGTAAATGAAGCCATTCAAAGTGCCAAGTCTGCTTTCAAAATATGGCGTCAGAAATCGGGAATGGAGCGAAGCCGCGTCTTGTTGGAGGCAGCGCGTATTATCAGGGTCAGTATTTCTTAGTCTGTCTGTTTCAACAAGACCTGGTTCAAACTCCCTTTTACTACAGGTTGCTACCTACAGTGGAATAGCCGCCCTAATAAGAGTAACCTAACTAGATGACCTCGAGTGGTCCCTGCAGGTGGAATGGAAGCGATCTTGTGTCCACTGTGTAGCTTCTGGCAGGTGGAGCGGACACGTCAAGTAGTCGTACTAGCTGGTATCCAATAGCATTGTCTGAAACAACCTGAGGCAAAACTAAGAGAGGCAAAAAGTAGAGAGATGCAAAGGCAGGAGAATGGTCAAACAGTCTGAGGTCCAGCAGAGTGGCGGGCAAGGAGACGTCGGGTAAACAAGCCGGGGCAGCAACACAAGAATAATCTAATATATAAAGCTGAGTGTATGTCTGCTAAAAGGAATCCGCACCGTCGCATTTACAATCACGAAATTTGGCACACAGGTACATCAGGTGTCCGGGAAGGTTTTAGACCAGGTCTCAGCTCTCTAGGATGTACCGTTCCTGAGATATTCCCAAAAATGCATTAGCCAATAGCTTGATCACATGACCCTTATCAGCCAATAGAAGCTCACAGGTTCTCCAGTCTCTACATACACAGTTTTACTTCAGGTTTCCATAACAACCCAGCCATTTATCTTCACGGCTGTAGGAGAGCTTTAACGGAAATCTGTCACCAGGATAATCGCTATTGCAGTAAAGCCATGGCCTGATAGCACTTAGTACCTTATTTCCAGATGTGCCTTTCTTTCAGCAATAGATGTTTTTTTCCTCTGAAAATCCAGTTTATTTGAAATACAAATGAGGAAGTAAGGTGCCCAGAGGGGCGTCACTCTTGCAGGAAGGAGCCCAGACACGCCCCCTTCCACTATATGTCCACCCTCCAAAAAACTTAAAACCCCGCCACCCAGGTCCCACTAAGCCACGCCCCTCATCTGGTTAGGCCTCGCCCACTCCTGGACCTACAGGGATTGAAAAAATGAAGGTAAAAATCAACTTCTGTCAGCTGTAGAGGTGGGAGGGAGGGTGACTTTCTCCAGTGCTGCTGTCTTAGAGTGAGCTGTTCAAAACGACACGGCCCCACTCCAGTAAAGGCCACTGTTAAGGGGGCGGGCTAGGACGTACCGTTCCTGAGATTCCCAAAAAATGACCTGCATTAGCCAATACACGCCTGCAAGTCTTTCTCTTCATATCCCAACTGCCATATAACACGGCCACATGTCCCTTATCAGCCATTAGAAGCTTGCAGGCTCTTAGTCTACACATACACACAGTTTTACTCCCAGGATTCCATAACAACCCAGCCATTTTTCTTCACTGCTGTAGGTCAGCTTTAGACTAGGGCTACAGGACGAAAATAAGTCTCATGACACATAGGGCACAACTACACTGCTACATGTGTCGCGTGACAATTTTTATAATGATAGTCTATGGTGTTGCGCTGCGACTGTGACGCAACAGTCACGGAAAAATCCATCTTGGATGGATTTTTTTAGACTGTCGTGTCGCAGTCGCAGCATGTCGCATGTCGCAGTGCGACGCCATAGCCTATCATTATAAAAATTGTTGTGCGACATTGGTGGGACAAAATGTCGCTTGACACATGTCGTCGTGTAGCCCTAGCCTTAAAGGGGCAGGGCGCTGTGAAGGTCACTGTTAAGGAGGCAGGGGCACTATTAAAAGGGCAGTTGCTGTGAAGCTCACTGTTAAAGGGGCGGGCACTGTGGAGGTCAATGTTAAAGGGGTGTTCACTGTGGATGTTACTGTTAAGGGGGCAGACCGCTGTGGTGGTCAAAGTTAAGGGGATGGGCTGCTGTGGAGGTCCCATTTTAAGGAGGCGGGATACTGTGGGGGGCTCACTGTTAAGGGGTGGGGGGCTGTGGAGGTCACTGTTATGGGGGATACTGTCAATATCTTTTAACGACACACACAAACATTAATTAAGATAGATGAAATATACCCTGTGCAAGGCCGGGTCCTTCTGCTAGTGATCTTTATATAGCGCCAACATACTCTGCAGCGCTTTACAGTTCAGGGGTTCATGTACAAACAGTCATAAATAACATGGCAACAGACATGTAACAGCAAGAGGAATGAGGGCCCTGCCCGCAAGAGCTTACAGTCTAAGAGAGGGAAAGGGGTGACACAAAAGGTAGAAGTGCTTGTTTTGTACAATGGTCCAGCCATCTCTGGATAATAGGGGAGTAGATATAAAGCTGCATGAGCCGGTCACTAGCTGATATTTGTAGTGCTTCTGGGTGCATGGGGACTGTGTAGAGATTGGGGGAGGATCAGGTTCAGAAAATTATGATAAATGGTCTATATATGGAGAGGGGTCAGATCAGGGCATGTGATAGGCCACCCTAAAAAGATGTGTTTTTTAGGGAGCACCTGAAACTGTATATTGTGATTTAACCTAATATCTTGGGGTAGGACATTCCAGAGAACTGGTGCAGCTTGGGAGAAATCTTGGAGCCGTGAGTGAGAGGTTCGGATTATGGTGGAAGTAAGTCGTAAGTCATTGGCTGGACGGAGAGCACGGGAAGGGTGGTAGACGGAGATGAGGGAGGAGATGTAGGGGGGTACAGCACTGTGGAGAGCACGGGAAGGGTGGTGGGAGGAGATGAGGGAGGAGATGTAGGGGGTGCAGTACTGTGGAGAGCACGGGAAGGGTGGTAGATAGAGATGAGGGAGGAGATGTAGGGGGTGCAGCACTGTGGAGAGCAGGGGAAGGGTGGTAGACGGAGATGAGGGAGGAGATGTAGGGGGTGCAGTACTGTAGAGAGCACAGGAAGGGTGGTAGACGGAGATGAGGGAGGAGATGTAGGGGGTGCAGCACTGTGGAGAGCACGGGAAGGGTGGTAGACGGAGATGAGGGAGGAGATGTAGGGAGTGCAGTACTGTGGAGAGCACGGGAAGGGTGGTAGATAGAGATGAAGGAGGAGATGTAGGGGGGTGCAGTACTGTGGAGAGCAGGGGAAGGGTGGTAGACGGAGATGAGGGAGGAGATGTAGGGGGTGCAGCACTGTGGAGAGCTCGGGAAGGGTGGTAGACGGAGATGAGGGAGGAGATGTAGGGGGTGCAGTACTGTGGAGAGCACGGGAAGGGTGGTAGATAGAGATGAAGGAGGAGATGTAGGGGGGTGCAGTACTGTGGAGAGCAGGGGAAGGGTGGTAGACGGAGATGTAGGGGGTGCAGTACTGTGGAGAGCACGGGAAGGGTGGTAGACGGAGATGAGGGAGGAGATGTAGGGGGTGCAGTACTGTGGAGAGCACAGGAAGGGTGGTAGACGGAGATGTAGGGGGTGCAGCACTGTGGAGAGCACGGGAAGGGTGGTAGACGGAGATGAGGGAGGAGATGTAGGGGGTGCAGTACTGTGGAGAGCATGGGAAGGGTGGTAGATAGAGATGTAGGGGGTGCAGCACTGTGGAGATCACGGGAAGGGTGGTAGACGGAGATGAGGGAGGAGATGTAGGGGGTGCAGCACTGTGGAGAGCACGGGAAGGGTGGTAGACGGAGATGAGGGAGGAGATGTAGGGGTGCAGTACTGTGGAGAGCAGGGGAAGGGTGGTAGACGGAGATGAGGGAGGAGATGTAGGGGGTGCAGCACTGTGGAGAGCACGGGAAGGGTGGTAGACGGAGATGAGGGAGGAGATGTAGGGGGTGCAGTACTGTGGAGAGCACGGGAAGGGTGGTAGATAGAGGTGAGGGAGGAGATGTTGGGGGTGCAGTACTGTGGAGAGCATGGGAAGGGTGGTAGATAGAGATGAGGGAGGAGATGTAGGGGTGCAGTACTGTGGAGAGCACGGGAAGGGTGGTAGATAGAGATGAAGGAGGAGATGTAGGGGTGCAGTACTGTGGAGAGCACGGGAAGGGTGGTAGATAGAGGTGAGGGAGGAGATGTTGGGGGTGCAGTACTGTGGAGAGCACAGGAAGGGTGGTAGACAGAGATGAGGGAGGAGATGTTGGGGGTGCAGTACTGTGGACAGCACGGGAAGGGTGGTAGATAGAGATGAGGGAGGAGATGTAGGGGTGCAGTACTGTGGAGAGCACGGGAAGGGTGGTAGATAGAGATGAAGGAGGAGATGTAGGGGTGCAGTACTGTGGAGAGCACGGGAAGGGTGGTAGATAGAGGTGAGGGAGGAGATGTTGGGGGTGCAGTACTGTGGAGAGCATGGGAAGGGTGGTAGACAGAGATGAGGGAGGAGATGTTGGGGGTGCAGTACTGTGGACAGCACAGGAAGGGTGGTAGATAGAGATGAGGGAGGAGATGTAGGGGTGCAGTACTGTGGAGAGCACGGGAAGGGTGGTAGATAGAGATGAGGGAGGAGATGTAGGTGGTGCAGTACTGTGGAGAGCACGGGAAGGGTGGTAGATAGAGATGAGGGAGGAGATGTAGGGGTGCAGTACTGTGGAGAGCACGGGAAGGGTGGTAGATAGAGATGAGGGAGGAGATGTAGGGGTGCAGCACTGTGGAGAGCACGGGAAGGGTGGTGGGAGGAGACACCCCTCGCCGCCTTTCCGTTACTTATAAAAGTGTTTTTATCAATATGAAAATTACTTTACTTTGTGCCCAAGGGTCTGTCCCTCATTCAGTTGTTTTCACCTTGGGACTGTTGCAGCAGAGGTTTGCTGAGATGACGCTGTGTAATCTGCCTGTTAATGAGAAGCCACTGACGGCAGATAATAAACTCCTCTGTCCCATCATAAATGACTGCGGCACTCCGCACATTTACCCCCCCCCCCCCCCCCTTATCAGTGACCCTGATCAGGTGGAGAAATGAGACACGGCAAATACTAAATACCTCCAGCGCATTTCAGGGCAAAGTTTATTGGCAGCCACTTTGTGGAGATGCAGAGAAAAACGTTAGGACAGCTCCAGTGTGAAGGCCCTCCTACACCACCCAATTTCAGGCAAATTATTGGGAACTAGTGATCATGGGAAAATGCTGAAAAATGGAAAGGGTCCAGCAAGCTGGGTCGTCCTAAAATGGTGGCATGCCCTTTCTGCTGCAGCTGAAGGAGTGAACTGAGCCTGTGCTTCTATCTCGGTGAGCGGGACCGAGAAACTAGAAAAGGAGCAAACAGCAGGTGGCGCTATACAGATTATTATTTTCTTTTCTTTTTTTTTAAATAACTCGGTAACAATAGTAAATGTTTAATTACACGCAATGACAAATCTATTCAGATGCAGGCGCTAGTGCGAAAAGTGTAAAATATTTTTCATGGGACAACCCCTTTATAATATTAAAAGATTTAACTTTTAGAACTGTATTCCAGGGATCAGTGACCTCCAGCTGTTTTGACTACAACTCCCAGAATGCTCGCTTCAGCTCACTTCATTTGCAAGAACAGCAAGCCAATGTGCATGCTGGGAGATGTAGTTTCACAGCATCTGAGGTGCTGAAGGTTTCCGACCCCTGATGTACAGCACAAGCATCTGTGAGGTTAGCTAGACGAATTGTGGGAACCCTTCAGTATAAATGGCTTCATTACAGGAGCGCAGTGAAGAACTGGCCACCATGGAGACCATCAACAATGGGAAATCCGTCTTTGAAGCGAGAGTGGACATTGAGGTTTCTTGGCAGACGCTGGAGTATTATGCTGGACTTGCAGGTAGCATGGCTGGTAAGTCCATTCTGATATATATATATCCTCATTCAGAACAAGGGTTAGAATGTGCATAGCAATTTATTTACAATAACCCCTTAAAGGGGTTGTGCCGGGGTTTTATATTGATGACCTATCCAACAACGGAGACTAGTCCCCTCCACTACACACAGAAAGTAAAGGAGAATATGCTTCCTAATTTTCACTCAGTCAGACCCAGAATCATGGAAGACGTTCTAGAGAAGTGCTGACCTATATTAATGTCGATAAAACACATTTGGACTGAGATAGAAACTATTTATGTAGCTGGTCTCCTGTCACACAGCTCCTGCTCACTCCCCCCTCCTCACCATATACTTCTATTGACATATGTCATCTGGTCCTTCTCAGGCGAGCGGGTGTCACACTCCGGAGTCGCACGCAGCACCCGTCCTGACCTCCCAGCACTGACGGAGTCACATAGCATTAAATTGATTTATGATGCTATGTAACCCTTACAGTTCTGGAATGTATTGGATAACACTGACAGCATTATGTCAGTGTTATCCAATACATTCAAGACCTCTAAGGGTTACATAGCATCAAATTCATTAAAATTTTTAAGAAAAGGGGCTTTCCTAGTGGAAACCACACATAAATGGCCCCATTTTAGAAACTACACCCCTCAAAGTAGTTAAAACGGACTTTTTACTAACTTTGTTAACTCTTTAGTTTTTTTACAGGAATTAAAGGAAAATGAAGGAGATATTTCAAAATTTCACTTTTTTTTTTTCTGGCACATTTTCCATTTTAAATCCATATTTTCCTAGAACACAGCAATGGATGTCCACATCCATTGTTCTGTTCCGCGGAAAAGATAGTGCGAGTCCTATTCTTGTCCACAGTCGCGGACAAGAATGGGCATTTCTAACACAGTGCCGGCCATGTGCTGTCTGCAAAATGCAAATGCACTGGGATGATATCCGTGTTTTACGGATCCACAAAACACTTGAATGTGGCCTAAACCTCAGATTTTTTACAAGGGGTAACAGGAGAAAAAGCACTGCAGAATGTGTTACTCATTTTCTCCTGTATAGGACAGAACCCTATATGTGGTTGTAAACGGCAGTCTGGGCACACTGCAGGGTTCAGAAGAGAGAGAGCGCCATGTGCATTTGGAGCCAAGTTTATTGATTCATACAGCACTGGCCGGCAACAACGGAGGCTCTGAGGTGAAATATATAAATAAGTACTTTCAATTCTGCAGTGCTGCCTCGCCACTGGCCCAATGGGCCATAAAAGACCTGTTCTGCCCCTGCCCATAACAGCTGCTCCAGGTGTGCACCTTACTGCACGACCAGAATTACAGGGAGCGGCCCACGTTCCTGCCACGTGAGAGTACAAGGCAGAGATGGATTTTTTTGGAGAAATAATGCAGGCTAGATATCTTGCGGTGAAGAGGAGCTCGCGCCATCAGCTTCCTAAAGGCTGCAGAATCCACTAAGTTGTACGGAAGCTACTGCACTGCAAGGTGGGAGTTAAAGGGGTATTCCAGTAGGTAAAAGTGTACACTGTCTAACTTCCCCATCCACATAACTATCAAGTCCCTTTGTGTGCTGTATTCCTCTGCAGGACAACATGTGCAGCTCCCAGGAGGATCGTTTGGTTACACAAGAAGGGAACCTCTCGGGGTCTGTGTAGGGATTGGAGCCTGGAACTACCCCTTCCAGATTGCCTGCTGGAAGTCCGGACCTGCCCTAGCATGTGGTATGTACAGAAACTGGAAGCTATGAATGTTCTAACCCTCCGTGGAGGTGCAGGTGTGATAGACTGCTGTAGTCACCAGGAAATTCACCGCAGGGCTGGGAAGGCCTGATATTTATCACTCAGTGATCCGTGTCTTCATTCTGGAGGGAAAAAAAGACTTTGAATCCATTTGCAAAATGAGCAGTTAAGTGCACGGAGGGCGGCACGCTCCAGCCATCCTGCTCCTTCTGCCAGCTTCTCCCTCCCTTCCTGATTGGCAGGCCCCAGTGAGATGACCATACACGAACCTGTCTCTGTCAATCAAGAAGTAGAGGGAGGGGCTGGCAGAGGAGCAAGATTGCACAGAATGACCTGGACCCGCCCTCTGTGCACTTAACAGCTCATTTACATATAGATTTAAAGTGCTTTTTCTCCAGAATGAATCCACAGATGACTGAGTGAAGACTATCCTTACATTCAGCTGAGCGAGCCCTGCATAGCTTTGAGGGGCATTTACTAGACTCTTCACACCACTATTATGGAGCACGGCATATTTGCTCCATAATTTCCAACTTTCAGTTTCTCACCATTTTTCTAAAGTGGCAAAAAGTCTAGTCTATGCCAGCTTCTGGCGCACGGAGGGGCAGAGATTCGACATCAAGACCGACGTATTGAAACGCCAGACGTGAGGAGTCTCTCCCCCCCATTGTGCCTAGTTTAACAGTGAATTTCCCGGTGACAGACTCCTTTTTTACACTGAACCCATGAGTTTGTTGTATTGGGGTACGTTCACATCTGTTCTACCTGATCTGGTAGTCTGTACCAGTAGAGGGACGGACTACCGGATTTCATCTAATCTGGCATAGCCGGATACTGCCGTTCACTGCCGGACCCAGTTTACTATAATGGCATCCAGCAAACGGTGCCCACTATTCTGGTTACAATGGAATCCAGTCTGTTCCGGCAGAGGAGTTCATGACCTGGTCGGGTATCTCCGGCACAGGAGAGCTGTTGGGTCTAAGCTCTGCCTGTGCACAGTGCCCCCACGGCGGGCTGTTATTCGCTGTAACCGGGGCTCCTTTGGATGCTCCAGTTACATCGGTAGTGCAAAATGAAGAAGAAAAATGTTGCTTCCTTCCGGACAATTGCCTGCTCCGTAGGTGATGTCACAGCTCATCTTGTGCAGGTCAGAGAGCATGCCTCCGGTCTGTTGTGTCTATGACCCATGTGGTCTTGACATATTCTAGGCCCGGTGACCAATGCGTTGGCATTGTGTACTCCTTTTGATTCGGTACATAAAGACGTTAGAACTTTCACTGATAAGACGTGGCTCCTGTACTGACGTGGCTGTTTTTCTATTCCCAGGCAATGCTATGGTGTACAAACCGTCTCCCTTCACTCCTATCACGGTAGTTTTGCTTGCTGAGATCTTCACGGAGGCCGGGGCCCCTCCAGGTCTCTTTAATGTGGTCCAGGGGGCCGCAGCCACTGGGGAGTTCCTCTGTAAGCATCCAGAGGTGGCCAAAATATCATTCACTGGCAGCGTCCCCACCGGCTCAAAGGTAACTCTGTCCCTGACCAATGTAACCAATGTGACGCCAAAGACTGAATTCTGTTGCCCTAAAATGTGGCTCATTTCAGACGTATTTTTGAAGCAGTAAGGCCCCTTGCAGACGAGCGTGTCCGGATGCATTGCGGCAAACCCGCGCGAGTAGGTACCCAATTGCAGTCAGTTTCGACTTCGACTGCGACTGCGTTCCGTTTTTATGGCGCTTTTGCACGCGCGTGATAAAAAACTGAATGTGGTACCCAGACCCGAACTTCTTCACAGAAGTTCAGGTTTGGGTTCAAGGTTGTGTAGATTGTATTATTTTCCCTTATAACATGGTTATGAGGGAAAATAGTAGCATTCTGAATACAGAATGCATAGTAAAACAGCGCTGGAGGGGTTAAAAAAAAAAAAAAAAATTTTTTTTTTTTTAACTCCCCTTAATCCACTTGTTCGCGCAGCCGGCATCTCTTCTGTCTTCTTCTTTGAGGAATAGGACCTTTGATGACGTCACTACGCTCATCACATGATCTTTTACCATGGTGATGGATCATGTGATGGACCATGTGATGAGCGTAGTGACGTCACCACAGGTCATTTTCCTGTGCACAGCAAAGATGAAGACAGAAGAGATGCCGGCTACGCAATCAAGTGTTGAATTAATATAAATATATATTTATTTTTTTTAACCCCCCCTTCCCTATTGTACATTCTGTATTCAGAATGCTATTATTTTCCCTTATAACCATGTTATAAGGGAAACTAATAATGATCGGGTCCCATCCCGATCGTCCCCTAGCAACCGTGCGTGAAAATCGCACCGCATCCGCACTTGCTTGCGGATGCTTGCGATTTTCACGCAGCCCCATTCACTTCTATGGCGTCTGCGTTGCGTGAAAAGCACAGAATATAGAGCATGCTGCGATTTTCACGCAAAACGCAAGTGATGCGTGAAAATCACCGCTCGTGTGCACAGCCCCATAGAAATGAACGGGTCCGGATTCAGTGCGGGCGCAATGCGTTCACGTCACGCATCGCACCCGCGCGGAAAAAAACTTGCTCGTGTGAAAGGGGCCTAAGTCAAAAAGAAAAGTCCACTCCACCTTGCTCTCCAAGGGGCCTGGCTTCTTCTGAAAGGCGCAGGAGTTTCAGGAGAAATGTACATGGCCTGAGATGCGCAATTTTGCCAAAATTCTGGCACAAAAAAATAAATAAATTATCTTCCAAAATAAACCAATTAATCGGTGATATAAAGTGAGACTAAACCATCTAGAGGCGGCCAGGTTTGTCACCCAGCATCTAGTTGGTCTTGTAGACTGCCTGTCTACGGCTGTGCTCACATCTCCAGCAGAAAGCCAGTGTTTATTCCAGAGATCTCGCCTGATCCCATTATAGGCAGTGGGGATCTGGTGGATACAGTAACTGTGGAAGTCTGTTCCACTGCCGGAGATGTGAACATGGCCGAGGTCACTACTACACTAACTATTAGGCAGAATTACCAAATGACCCCAATGTTTCCACTAACCGGAGTTTAAAGGGGTTTTCTGAGTTCATTCAAGCCCTGTGATTGCCTTTCTCCGGCGCTGACAGACAGCAGCAGTACCACGTTACGGTATGTGCCTGGTGTGGCCATCAAGGATAGAGCACTGAGGGCAGTGATTGGCCACAGAGGTCACACGTCACCAACATTGTGATATGCTCATCACTGAAGCCAATCGCTGCCCTCTGTGATAGACCACTGGGGACAGTGATTGGCTGCAGTGGTCACGTGCTGTATCCTGGAACATCAGTGTCAGTGATGTGAACAGCGATGTACTTGGGTATGGCACATGTTCCCAGCAGCCAGTCACTGTCCTCAGCAGTAGACCAATAGGAGGACAGTGATTGGCTGCAGCAGTCACATGCTGGCATGTCACCGCTGGAGTTTGTATACAGTGGCAGAAGGACGAGACTGGGGCCACAGAGAAACACTGGAGAAAGGGCTGAGTATAACACGCCGCCTTATTTGAAGCAATTGTAGGGCTTGTCCGAGATTTCTAATTATGTCGGACAACGCCTTTAAAATGTGGCGCAGTGGAGACGTTGGGACAAATTAGCTAGTCCCGTTAATAGTTAGACAGTGTACACTTGGGCAGTCTAAAAGTCAACCAGATTTATCTCACTGACTTACGCTGGCACACCCTTAGGCCCCTTGCGGACTCGCAGCGAGGGACACGGCCAGGAACTGCTGGGGTCACACAGCATTATATTGATTTATGAGGCTATGTAACCCTTAGATTTCTGGAATGCATTGGATAGCACTGACCTAATGTTGTCCGTATTATCCAATACATTCCAGAACTGTATTCCGCGCGGGTGCAATGCGTGATGTGAGCTCATTGCACCCGCACTAAATCCGGACCCATTCATTTCTATGGGGCTGTGCACACGAGCGGTGATTTTCACGCATCACTATGTGTGGTCCTGCAGACTGTATGGTGACTGACCGTAGAAACCTAAACCATGAAGTGCTCAACATTTACTGTGCTGATGCTACATAATACTGTGATATTCTGCCACAAGATGTCTATCAGGTATTTGTCTGTGTGTGGCCACCTAGTGCATGTGTTGGAGTACTTAGCCAATTCAAGCTGTGGTAAGGATGGACACGTCTGTGTCAACAACTGGTCAGTGTATAGTGTCTGGCCAGTGGGTAGATGGTAAAGTAAAAGGGACCCGATGGTGGCATCGCTATAGAAGGTAACTGTTAAGGAGCACTGCACCAACTAACCGGTCTGGCATATGGCCTGACCCTCAGGGTGTTATACTGGCACCTCCCTGGTATTCACCCTTTAACCCCTGTACAGGGATGTGGACTTCGTTGTAGGTTAACAACCAGACCGCTACATCCTGGGATAATCCTGGTTCAGAGACACTAGTTCGAAGCACCGGAGGCAAAGACATTAATTCGAACCCAGACAGATCAGCGGCCAGAGCGAAAACACAGTGCACTGGCAGACAGACAACCTTCAGGAACCGGGACACGCATACTACAGGAACCCATTCATACACAGCAGATACTTGTACAAAAACTTAGCAAAACATAACTGGGACCAAATTCAGACAATGCACAAAACAACCCATTTCGGGATTGTACTTCGTCAGGTCGAAATTTACTATGGTGTATCTTAGGGGTAGGCGATATGCAATATAAATTTGTGCCACGATATGGGTTTTGTGCATATCGCCTATATCGCCGGACCGCGATATGACCACGGAGCGGTAGTGAATGATCGCGCTCTCGGTGCGCACCATGTTCTCCTGAGCCGGCACAGTGGAGAAGGAGAGAGAGTCCCTCCCTCTCCACTGTGCGCGGCTGCCGCTGGCCACTAATAAGAACAGAGTAGGAGGAGGGGAGGGACTGTGGCACTGCGCCACCAATGAATGCCTGAATACCAACGTAGCGTTCATGTGCCGGCCATATCCCGGCCCCTATGACTGCACGCTGCGATCCGCCGCAATTAACCCCTCAGTTGAGGGGTTAATCGCGTGGATCACTGCGTCCTGTCAGAGGTCGGGTGCCGGGAATGTTCTTCAGTCTCTGCATTGGTGGCAGTGGGCAGTTCCGATCGTAGTCCCAGCATTGTAATGCTGGGGCTCCGATCGGTTACCATGGCAGCCAGGAGTCACGGACTGTCACGCTACTGAAGTCCTGGCTGCCATGGTATGTTAGTGAGCAGCATTATACTCGCGTGTGGCCGCCGGGCACTCCTTCTGTCTGTGCGGCGCATTGCTAATGCTTATAGCATTAGCAATGCGCCGCACAGACCTATGAGAAGGAGCGGCCACGGCGCACGTGAGTATAATGCTGCTCACTAACATACCATGGCAGCCAGGGCTTCAGTAGCGTCCTGGCTGCCATGGTAACCGATCGGAACTGCCCACTGCCACCAATGATGGGGGGGGGGGGGGGGGGGGGGACCCTGTGGCCACTGCCACCAATGATTAATACTGGGGAGGGAGGGGGGGGTGGGTTTGAGTTACCAGAGGGGGCTGATGAGAGGCTGGGGGGCACATGAGAGGCGGGGGGGGGGGGGGGGGGGGGGGCGGATCAGGGGCTGGGGGGCACATGAGAGGGGCACATGAGAGGCTGGCTGCCATGGTCAGCTCCCTGCTGTTGTGTGCACAGGGCAGCAGGGAGAGTGTAAAGTCCTATTCACCCTAATAGAGCTCTATTAGGGTGAATATGACAAGGGTTCTAGCCCTTAAGGAGGCTAATAGTTATTAAATAAAAAGTAAAAAAAAAAGTATAAACACCCTCCCCCCCAATATAGAAAACAATATATCGCAATATATATCGCATATCGCACATGCTTAAAATTATATCGCAATATAGATTTTAGGCCATATCGCCCACCCCTATCTGACCTGACAAAGGAATTGGTACGATCCTGAAACCATGGTATGTCCGACTTGATGGGATCAGTAAGATCCTGAACCATGTTGTTTTGCCAGTATTCCTTGGAGTTGTCTTCTATAGCAGTGCCAATATTGGGTCACTTTTTTTCTTCTACCATCTACTCGCCAAGTTCAAGACCCTGTTTAGGACCAGGTGGACAGCAAGCGTCAGCTGGAGCCACTCTGATCTACAGCCTGGAGCACCCTTTACTATAAGTGCTTTGTCATGGAACGATAGTCCTGGCTGTGACGGTCTTCTCTTCTCTCCCAATCTGACTGGGTGATATTTTGTGTTGTGCTATAATTAAAAATTTAAGAAAAAAAATCCCAGCTCTTCAGTCTTTCCATTCTGCTGCTACATTGACCGACTCCAATAATGTGGATGGATTTCTCTTGACTGTGTGTGTAGATATCTTTGCTGTTAGACTGCTTACTGTGCATGAAATGTCTACTTTCCTTATGTACCAAGTTTTAAACCTTCAGAAAATGTGACGTGTGCCAGTAAGTGTTTACCCTGCGTCTTTCAGATCATGGAAATGGCTTCCAAAGGTATTAAACCTGTGACCCTGGAGCTTGGAGGAAAGTCTCCTCTCATTATCTTCTCCGACTCTGACTTTGACAGCGCTGTGAATGGTGCTCTGATGGCCAACTTCCTCACCCAGGGACAAGTAAGATCCAAATTACATAGATACATTGTAAATGTCATCAGTAATGTTTAAGCAGTGCACCCTGTAGGTCAATAGATTGAGACATCCTGACAAAGATTTGTTCTCCATTTTTAACACAAAGGAGGCTTCCCATGATATGCTACCATTCAAGGTGACAGTATAGCTGACAACCAGTTATGATTAGGCCTAAAAGGTTCCTGCTCCAGCCAGGAGGAAGAGGAGGCTAGGACCTGGCACATGGAGATTTGTTTATAAAATTGTGGCCATAAGCTGCTGTATGGGCACACGGCAGAGCTCAGAAGGGAAGGAGCGCCACTTGGCTTTTGGAGGGCTGTTTTTGCTGGAATGGTTTGCGGGAGCAATGTCACATTTACATAGACCTTGAGGTACCAGTATGGTGGAAATCCCCAATAATTGCCCCCATTTTGGAAACTAACAACATGTTATTTATCAAGGGGTGGAGTGAGCATTTTCACACTACAAGTATTTATCCTTTTCTGGCTTGATTCACTGTTTAATAGGATTATACATTGCTAGTTTCCAGGGGTTCTGACCTCCCTGCAATCCAGCAGTGGTGGCCGTGCTTGCACACTATGGGGAAAAGTGGTGACCAGGACTGCGGGAGTGTGAATAGGCAGCACGCATGCACAGCAGCTCCTGTCCTGGCTGTAACCCCTGCATACAAGCATAATGTATAATGTGGTGGGGAAATGATTCCAGCCAGGAGAGGAGGCAATATGGACAATCGCAATACATTAGTAAGAGCCTCATATTAACGGTCTGCATGATAAATGCCATTCGCTGAGGTGAGACAACCCCCAAAACAGTAGGACATGGCAACCAGAGGCAACATTATCCAGTGGAGAAGCCAGGATAACCCCAAAGATGTCAGTGGAAGATACAGCTGTATAGCGCCCCCTAAAAACTGCAGGTCGCCATGTTCAAGGAGCGATTTGTGTAGAGTGCCAGTAAACAGAAAAATACATTGATAAATGGGGGCTCTCCGGCTAAAAGAAAAACCCCACAAAAAATGAATCCCTCCTCGTTGGAACACTTGTGTCTGAGAGGGGGAAGGTCAGCACTGTTAAATGATAAAGGTTAATGGGGTTGTGCAACAATACATTATATAGCGGTCATCAATATCTGATTGGTGGGGGTCCAACACCCGGGGCCCCTGCCAATCAGCAGGAGGCGGCGCCCTATGTCAGCGCCACTTCCTCTTCATTGCACTGCCCATCATCTTGGAGTCTCGGCGGCGCGGTGTAATTACAAGTACTGTACTCGCTCCATTCACTTGGATCCCTGTCGATCAGATATTGCTGACCTGTCCTCAGGATATATATATATATACACAGTGGATATAAAAAGTCTACACACCCCTGTTAAAATGTCAGGTTTCTGTGATGTAAAAAAATGAGACAAAGATAAATAATTTCAGAACTTTTTCCACCTTTAATGTGACCTATAAACTGTACAACTCAATTGAAAAGCAAACTGAAATCTTTTAGGTGGAGGGAAGAAAAATATAAAAATAAAATAATGTGGTTGCATAAGTGTGCGCTCCATCTTATAACTGGGGATGTAGCTGTGTTCAGAATTAAGCAATTACATTTAGGCTCCATTCACACGTCCGCAATTCTGGTCCGCATTTTGTGGAACGGAATTGCGGACCCATTCATTTCTATTGGGCCGCATGATGTGCGGCCTGAATCCGGAAATGCGGACCCGCACTTCCGGGTCCGCAATTCCGATCCGGAAAAAAAATAGAACATGTCCTATTATTGAACACAATTGCGGACAAGATTAGGCATTTTCTATTAAGTGCCGATGATGTGCGGTCCGCAAGATGCGGAATGCACATTGCCGGTGTCTGTGTTTTATGGATCCATGGATCCGCAAAACACACACGGACGTGTGAATTGACCCTTTAAATGCTGTTAAATAGGAGTCAGCATACACCTGTCATCATTTAAAGTGCCTCTGATTAACCCCAAATAAAGTTCAGCTGCTCTAGTTGGTCTTTCTGACACTTTCTTAGTCGTATCCCACAGCAAAAGCCATGGTCCACAGAGAGCTTCCAAAGCATCAAGGGGTTCTTATTGTTAAAAGGTATCAGTCAGGAGAAGGGTACAAAAGAATTTCCAAGGCATTAGATATACCATGGAAGACAGTGAAGACAATCATCATCAAGTGTAGAAAATATGGGACAACAGTGACATTACCAAGAACTGGACGTCCCTCCAAAATTGATGACAAGACGAGAAGAAAACTGGTCTGGGAGGCTACCAAGAGGCCGACAGCAACATTAAAGATGCCGCAGGAATATCTGTCAAGTACCGGCTGTGTGGTACATGTGAGAACAATCTCCCGTATTCTTCATATGTCTGGGCTATGGGGTAGAGGGGCAAGACGAAAGCCTTTTCTTACGAAGAAAAACATCCAAGCCAGGCTACATTTTGCAAAAACACATCTGAAGTTTCCCAAAAGCATGTGAGAAAAGGTGTTATGGTCTGATGAAACCAAGGTTGAACTTTTTGGCCATAATTCCAAAAGATATGTTTGGCGCAAAAACAACACTGCACATCACCAAAAGAACCCCATCCCCACAGTGAAGCATGGTGGTGGCAGCATCATGCCAAGGGGCTGTTTCTCTTCAGCTGGAACTGGGGCCTTAGTTAAACTAGAGGAAATTATGAACAGTTCCAAATACCAGTTAATATTGGCAGAAAACCTTTAGGCTTCTGCTAGAAAGCTGAACATGAAGAGGAACTTCGTCTTTCAGCATGACAACGACCCAAAGCATACATCCAAATCAACCAAGGGATAGCTTCACTAGAAAAAGATTAAAGTTTTGGAATGGCCCAGCCAGAGCCCAGACCTGAATCCGATTGAAAATCTGTGGGGTGATCTGAAGAGGGCTGTGCCCAGGAGATGCCCTCACAATCTGACAGATTTTGAGTGTTTTTGCAAAGAAGAGTGGTCAGATCTTGCCAAGTCAAAATGTGCCATGCTGATAGACTCATACCCAAAAAGACTGAGTGCTGTAATAGCATCAAAAGGTGCTTCAACAAAGTATTAGCTTAAGGGTGTGCACAGTTATGCAACCATTTTATTTTTATATATATATATATTTTTTTTTTCCTCCACCTAAAAGATTTCTGTATACATGAGGGATAAACCGCTGGGCTGTACTCTATACATATGTGAGGAAGGCTATATGTACCTCACTCTGTCCATTACACCATAGCTTAAGTCACTTCCCACTGCTCCGTTATATATAGAGCAAGGGTCCGGTAGGGGTTAAAATCAGTTAAAAGTGCTGCAGAAAGTCCAGTCTTAATCCACATGAACGGGTGCTATTATTGGAAGTTTAGGGGCTGTCCAGGATCATTTCCCATAAATAGTACCGTACATTTGCACTAGAACGGTGATGAGCTGTAATCTAGCAGTGTCCCCCATCTCCAGCCCTCAGGGCCACCTACCGGTCATGATGACCCACAGAATGAATACCTGTGGTAGGTTGTGAGGCACTGACACCAATGATATCACCTGCAGATGAGGAACACTGATCTAATGGAGACGAGCGGACCACTCTCAGGCTGAGACCACCTGCGGCCTCCTGAGCAATCAGAAGGAGACCCCCCCCCCCACCTTACCGTACTCCAGTCTACAAGTCAAATCCGCTCCAGCTATTGAGAACCAATACCTCAAAGATGCGGCATCTTAAAGGGGTTTGCTTGGTGACAGATTCCCTTTTAATAATTTGGCCTTGTGAATACCAGATAGAACTGTCTGCCAACAGTTTTATACAACAATCCAGTAATAGAGGCCGTAATAGAGCATGTTTTGGACAGAATATATTTTAATATTTGGTCAAAAAAAAAACAATCAAGAAGGAGGCATGAAGTCTGTGCATCTACAACAATGGCATTTTATGTCTTGTTCTATGTGTTAAACATTTTCATTCTACACATAGCCATTGTACTGTACTAACATTTTTTGCAAGACAATTAACTGCAGTACCTCTGTGGGGCACTGCAAAGGGTTAATTAGTACTAAAACACTTAACCTAAGTTACCACGTTAAATGCTGTGATTGATGTTTCAAAGAGCTTGTTTTCCCCAGCATTCTGTAAACTCAATGACCAATGTATAGGCAACTGCATGGTTACTAGTTAGGTTGCCAGGGTTATGAACTTGACCCTCCCCCTGGTTAGTGAGTCTAGCATGTGCAGAGCTTCAGGAAGGATGCATGTGAGTGAAACTCTGCAGACCAGGCCCTAGTTCCAGAGAACTGCCATCTCTGAGACTTCAACTGCCTGAAGAACCACTTTAAGACTAGAGTAGCCCTGAAAGAAGGAGGAAAGCCTTCTCAGAAGGTCTAGGACCTCATGAAAGCTGTGTAAGCTAACTTCGGTGAGGTGTAGACCACTTGAAGCTAAGGATGTTACTGCTGTGGGTGGCTTACGTTGCTCAGGCACCTACCACTCTTTGATACAGATTGGCCACCTGGATCTTGGATCTGCAGAAAGAGGGTCACCAAGAACAGTGTAGCATGTCTATGGAGAGACTGCAAAGCGTAAAAAGAGAGAGACTGGGAGTTCTACAACTGCCTCCATTGTTGCTGTCATTGCACAGCTTTTGAGGAAACTCTGCTACATACCCCTGAACCGTGACTTTTCTGGTACCTGTATTACTACCCTCATCATCAACCGAGTAGAAGCTTTATTACAATGATTGGGCCTGGTCATTGCCTGTGGCCTCCATCACCTAACACCAAGGGCATCCCACTTACCATCAAGCAGGAGCCCCAACACCAGGAAGTGAGCCAGGGGTAAGAAGGGTTAAACCTCTTCAGTTTCTTCATGGTCCCAGGGAGCGCCAGAGTCAGGATATCTGCTGTTAACCACTACTACTCCGATCGGTGCCACCACTACCACTCCTATCTTCTAGTCACAGCTCTGCCCCAGCGAGTTTCTACATATCTACAGCATGCAGGTTCATTTGGGGTCCATTTTTTTTTTTGTAACAAGTGCCGGTAAACAATATGGAAAGTTGATCGGCGTGGTACGGTATGTGACAGTACGTGACCTAACCATCGTTGGTGCAGAGGTTCGCGCACATTCAGGGTTATTGTTGCCTGCAGAACATCACTTTATAAACGAGGTCATGTGCTGCCGACAGTCAGCTCATCTTTGACCTGATCTCTGGGCAGTGACCGGACATGGACATACCTAATTATCACATCTGTAAAAGGGTCTTTCTTGTGTTTTTTATTTTTGCCTATGTAAAAACCTCTGGGGAAAAAGGCCACAAAAAGCACAGTGAACCGCCCTAAATGCCACTATTTGTAGGTTGTTTTATCATTTTCTATTGCCCAGAGCTGGAGCGCCAAAATCTCACGATGCGCGAGCTAGCGCATGCGCAGTGTCGGCATCATGTTCATTCCCTGTGCTGGCATCAGCACAGGGAACGAACTACGCATGCGCGCAGCTCGCGCATCACGAGATTTCGGCGCTCCAGCTCTGTGACGTCAGCCAGCAAGGAGGAGATTCGGAGGACGCGGGGCGTTGCTGGGCTCCTTTCCGCTGGACTCATCTCCGGATACAGGACTCATATCAGGTCATTTGCATATGGATCAAAACTGTTTTTTAACATAATAAAAGCGCACAGAGCTATGGGGACTGGGTATTGCAGATGAGCTAGTGGCCATCTAGCAGCCCATGTCCCCAGCTCTATGCACAAAATCCTGGTGACAGGTTCCCTTTAACACCTTTACTGTGGTATGTGTTGCGATCAGCATGACACAAGACTTGGCATTTACTTGATTTTGATGTTGTCCATTAGGTATGTTGCAATGGCACACGTGTCTTTGTTCAAAGGGACATATTGCAAAAGTTTACTGAGGAAGTGGTGAAGAAGGTGGCAAAAATAAAAATTGGGGACCCTCTTTTAGAAGACACCAGGATGGGACCACTCATTAACCGTCCTCAGCTGGAGAAAGTGCTCGCCTTTGTTAAAGGTGCAAAAGAACAAGTAAGTTGCTTAGCAGTAAAAATAGTAAAGAGAAAGCAAACTGCAGCTGACGTCTCTTAGGAAACCTTATATTTCAGACATATATTATCCTGGAAGGATGACCCAGCTTTGCTCAGGTATACTTCAACTATTCCATTTAATATTTGTGTATGTGGTTTAAAGATGTCTATACTGTTCCCCATAACAGTGCCCTCCACAGTGCTCCCCATAACAGTGCCCTTCACAGTGCTCCCCATAACAGTGCCCTTCACAGTGCTCCCCATAACAGCGCCCTTCACAGTGCTCCCCATAACAGCGCCCTCCACAGTGCTCCCCATAACAGTGCCCTTCACAGTGCTCCCCATAACAGCGCCCTCCACAGTGCTCCCCATAACAGCGCCCTCCACAGTGCTCCCCATAACAGCGCCCTCCACAGTGCTCCCCATAACAGCGCCCTCCACAGTGCTCCCCATAACAGCGCCCTCCACAGTGCTCCCCATAACAGCGCCCTCCACAGTGCCCTCCACAGTGCTCCCCATAACAGCGCCCTCCACAGTGCTCCCCATAACAGCGCCCTCCACAGTGCTCCCCATAACAGCGCCCTCCACAGTGCTCCCCATAACAGCGCCCTCCACAGTGCTCCCCATAACAGCGCCCTCCACAGTGCTCCCCATAACAGCGCCCTCCACAGTGCTCCCCATAACAGCGCCCTCCACAGTGCTCCCCATAACAGCGCCCTCCACAGTGCTCCCCATAACAGCGCCCTTCACAGTGCTCCCCATAACAGCGCCCTTCACAGTGCTCCCCATAACAGCGCCCTTCACAGTGCTCCCCATAACAGCGCCCTTCACAGTGCTCCCCATAACAGCGCCCTTCACAGTGCTCCCCATAACAGCGCCCTCCACAGTGCTCCCCATAACAGCGCCCTTCACAGTGCTCCCCATAACAGCGCCCTTCACAGTGCTCCCCATAACAGCGCCCTTCACAGTGCTCCCCATAACAGCGCCCTTCACAGTGCCCTGACCCCCACATCTGCCTACCCTCTTAACATTGCCTTCTACAGCGGCCCCCTTCCTTAACAGTAACCCCTCACAGCCCCCTGCCCCCTTAACGGTGACCTCCACAGTGCCCCGTCCCCTTAACGGTGACCTCCACAGTGCCCCGTCCCCTTAACGGTGACCTCCACAGTGCCCCGTCCCCTTAACGGTGACCTCCACAGTGCCCCGTCCCCTTAACGGTGACCTCCACAGTGCCCCGTCCCCTTAACGGTGACCTCCACAGTGCCCCGTCCCCTTAACGGTGACCTCCACAGTGCCCCGTCCCCTTAACGGTGACCTCCACAGTGCACCCCCCCTCCCCCTTAACGGTGACCTCCACAGTGCACCCCCCCTCCCCCTTAACGGTGACCTCCACAGTGCACCCCCCCTCCCCCTTAACGGTGACCTCCACAGTGCACCCCCCCTCCCCCTTAACGGTGACCTCCACAGTGCACCCCCCCTCCCCCTTAACGGTGACCTCCACAGTGCACCCCCCCTCCCCCTTAACGGTGACCTCCACAGTGCACCCCCCCTCCCCCTTAACGGTGACCTCCACAGTGCACCCCCCCTCCCCCTTAACAGTGACCTATGACAGTGAAGAAAAATGGCTGAGTTGTTATGGAAACCTGGTGTAAAACGGTGTATGTCAAGACTGAAGGACCTGTGAGCTTCTATTGGCTAATAAGGGTCATGTGACTGTGTGTATGGCAGTTAGGATATGAGTGAAGAACCTGTGAGTTCCTATTGGCTAATACATGTTTGGGGAATATCTCAGGAATGGTGCGTCCTGAGACCTTTACTAAAACCTTCTTGGATACCTGATGTGCCCTTGTACCAAATCTGGTTTAGGTGTCTGGAATGGATGCCTGTAGAGGACAGACGGACATTGATTTGTATAATATAGATTTATTAGATGTGTCACACTATATACAGTCTATGTTCAGAGGTAGTAGGTCTTTTCACTGGTGAGGAACCGCTGGTTAATAATGCATTTTATATATTTATATGCATCTCTCATTCTTATCAGGGTGTCAAGGTGCTGATCGGTGGTGAGCCATACGTCCCAGCAGATCCTAAACTGAAGTCCGGGTTTTTCATGAGCCCTTGTGTATTAGGTAACAATCCATATATTCCACATACTGTTATCTCTGGATTTCATCCTCCTCCTGTGGATCTCACCCGCTCCATCTGGTTTATCATCTCTACTGACTCCTAGTCCTTTATTGTCAGTGGGTCCATCTCGGCCATGCGGCTCACCATAAAGTCTCTTTATCACCCATAGGAGAATGCAGGGATGATATGACCTGCGTCAAGGAAGAAATTTTTGGTCCTGTGATGTCCATCCTGCCTTTTGATACAGAGGAAGAAGTTCTGGAAAGAGCCAATAACACAACATACGGTTTGGCTGCTGGAGTCTTTAGCAGGTTTGAGCTTTGTTTTAATACTCCAACACTAAATAGAAAAATCTAAAATGAAAATAAAGAATATGTTTGTTAATCGTATTGTCCAGACATGAATACCGTATTTTTCGCTTTAAAAGATGCACTCCCCCCCCCCCCTAAAAAAAATGGGGGGGGGAAATGGTCGTGCATCTTATAAAGCGATTACTAGTGAGTGCTGCGTCTTATCATCGGATGCGTCTTATAAAGCGAAAAATACGGTAGATGCATGCCATCTGAGTCGTATACGTCTGCCTCTGACCTTGTACACCACATTTTTACATCTCTGGGATTAATATACAAATAATAGCGGCAAGCTCTTCTTAGTGGAACCAAATGGAGTCAAAGGTTCGTCTCCCCTACTTCAAACTAACAGAAATATTTGACCGTAAAGAATATGCATACCGGCTAGAAGTACAGTATGCCAAGAGGACAAAATTCTGTTCCCTTCCATGTATAATGAAAGTGTGCTGATAATGCCCGGTGACCATTGACATTATTTCCTAGGCCATCCACAAGTTCATTAATAAAGCTAATAACTGAAGGATACAGAACTTTGTGGCACTGCTCTACCAGACACCGGCCCTGTTATATAAGCTGTTATATAGCTAATAGAAACTCCCTTATCCAATTCCCTGATTATTATGTACACGGGATGATGTTCAAGCAGATTGTCAGGAAGGAAGTGTTCCTTCCAAACAATCTGCTGATCACTAGCAGAGTTGCCCAGTACATGTACATGCATCGATCTCCTCCACGGTGTTATCGGAAAAAAAACAAAAAAAACTGTGGCTTGTTGGGACCAAGAGTCCAAAATCTATGCCTCGACAGGCCTGCACCTGTTTATAAACACACACAAGTTAATGTCGTAAGAAACTGTGGCTTGTTCTGCACAAGCGTCCAAAAATTATGCGTTAACATTGGTAAAATGCCTGCTTGTATTTATACACACACACGAGTGTTAATTGTCAGAAGAAACAGTGGCTTGTTATCAAGTTGAACAAGCCTGGAAAACTTCTCCCTTTTTATTTGGAAGCAGCAGCAGTACAGCGTGAATGTGGAAAGGGTAAGGAGTGTAGGGGTAATAGTGGCAGCAATAGTAGTGCCAGAAGTAGCAGCACGGCATGGAACAAACAAGCCAGTAAAAAGTTGTATGGAAGCTGTGTAAGGGTAATAAAACGGTAGGGATTGGCGGCAGTCGCATGGACGAAAAAGAGGGTTCCAGCACCACTTGAGTCTTGAGTGATATTTTATCTTTATTTTCAGTGATACAAACTTCACAGGTCCTGGTTCAATCTACGCGTTTCCAACAGGTAAGTTCTTATTCATGACTGGCATGTGTGAGAGCGGCCATATATACTCTCATACAGATCGCCCATCCCCCAACTCGGGGAGGAGATTATATCCAGGTGCATATGGCACCGCAATCACACACGAGTGCAAGACGGGCATCTGTTCTATTCAGAATGATAAAAATACTGATGGATTGGAGCGGTATAAAAACCTCAGTGTCATGGTGAATACTCCCAGGGCCAGTATGCAGCAGCGCACGTCTTCATAGAAATAGATAGAAAAAACCGCAAGGTGTGAACACGGTTCCAATCAATAGAAGTAGATCAGGTCTTATTTAAGATTGAATCCAGCAGGAGATCCGGATCCAGTACGCTTCTCTCTGTGTGATCACCTCTATATGGGGGGACAACACCTTCTGGACGGGATGTCCATCGGATATACATTACATTCTGTGCATCCTATTACATACACCGCACCCGGAGGGTTACAATTCATGTATCTTCTAATTGGAAAGTCTCCGGATTGCAAGAATCATGAAAGGCCTCACATGTAGTAACAGAACTGCAGGCCTTACAGGGGTGACGGCCACGTTTAGTGAAGCCGGTGTATTTAAGCCAGGTAGACCTGTGTTTTGCAGCAGATACATAAAGGGATGGAGACAGGGAGGTGGCAAGAGACGGGGGTCGTCTTGAGACCACCCTGTGTACTGATTTCTATGAAGACGTGTGCTGCTGCATACTGGCCATGGGAGTATTCACCATGACATTGTGGTTTTTATACCACTCCAATCCATCAGTATTGTGATTGCGGTGCCGTATGCACCTGGATATAATCTCCTCCCCGAGTTGGGGGATGGGCGCTCTGTAGGAGAGTATATATGGCCGCTCTCACACAAGCAAAACATGCCAGTCATGAATAAGAACTTACCTGTTGGAAACGCGTAGATTGAACCAGGACCTGTGAAGTTTGTATCACTGAAAATAAAGAAAAAATATCACTCAAGACTCAAGTGGTGCTGGAACCCTCTTTTTCGTCCATACTATCAAGGTCTAACCTACACTTCGTGCACCCGGGGAGGAATATGTGCATCATCGCTAAACAAGGGCGAGCTGGATATTCACATTATCTAGCGGCAGTAGCAGTCATATGGTACAGAACATGACGGTAGGTAGGAAGGCAGCGGCATTACGGGGTTGGAGATAAATGGCCATCGGCCATGCCACCTCTATTTATTGGGCTCAACCAGATGAGTGATAAAATCCTTATGGATCAATGCCTCATTCATTTTTGAGAAAAATGAGGTGTTGTACACTGGTGGTGGTCAACTTTGTCTGTTTGGGTGTCACAACGCCCTGTGCCACGCTGAAGACCCTCTGAGATGACACTGGAGGCTGAGCAAGATAGAAGAGAGAGAGCATACTGGGCCACTGTTGTAGTCTGCCTGACCAGAAGTCCGTGGGGTCAGGAAACGCAGTATGTGTCATATGGAGAATTAAACAATTTTAAACCATTTAAAAAAAAAAAATGGACAGCTGGGGAAAAGTATGATCATACAGAAGAATTCGAATCCGACCATAGAAACATAGAATGTGTCGGCAGATAAGAACCATTTGGCCCATCCAGTCTGCCCAATATACTGAATACTATGGATAGCCCCTGGCCCTATCTTATATGAAGGATGGCCTTATGCCTATCCCATGCATGCTTAAACCCCTTCACTGTATTTGCAGCTACCACTTCTGCAGGAAGGCTATTCCATGCATCCACTACTCTCTCAGTAAAGTAATACTTCCTGATATTACTTTTAAACCTTTGCCCCTCTAATTTAAAACTATGTCCTCTTGGAGCAGTTTTTCTTCTTTTAAATATTCTCTCCTCTTTTACCTTGTTGATTCCCTTTATGTATTTAAAAGTTTCTATCATATCCCCTCTGTCTCGTCTTTCTTCCAAGCTATACATGTTAAGGTCCTTTAATCTTTCCTGGTAAGTTTTATCCTGCAATCCATGTACCAGTTTAGTAGCTCTTCTCTGAACTCTCTCCAAAGTATCAATATCCTTCTGGAGATATGGTCTCCAGTACTGAGCATAATACTCCAAATGAGGTCTCACTAGTGCTCTGTAGAGCGGCATGAGCGCCTCCCTCTTTCTACTGGTAATTCCTCTCCCTATACACCCAAGCATTCTGCTAGCATTTCCTGCTGCTCTATGACATTGTCTGCCTACCTTTAAGTCTTCTGGAATAATGACCCCTGAGTGACCCTTCACACCGTGTTGAGACACAATTTACATATTTTTATTTTTCAAATGGTCATTATGACCAATAGTTGTCTCTTGACTGACACGTGTGATAATTTTAAACTAAAACGTAACATTTATTATTTCCTATAAATAAAAAACCACTATAATGCACTAACATTTAAAATTTTCAGCTATGCCTGCTGTATGGATCATGATTGTTATTTGTATTAGTGGAGCCCTTTAGATAGGTGTGGAGGTGCTACTGACCGCTCTGCTCTCCTGTTTGCTGCTTTATATTTAGCAGCCGATGCAGGTGAATGCTGAAGCTAGCTCCGTTACTGCACAGTATGGGCACTCACTCCACACAGTCTGCCTATCTAGCTACCACTACTTTGACAATTATATATATTCTAAATCGCAGGAAAACACTGTTTAAAACACATGCTCTACAGCACTCTGCCCCCCGACATGTTTCGCCAATTTCCTTGGCGTCTTCAGGGGTATGGGCAGTCTGCTGTGGAGAGGACCGTGACCGGAGCTAACATTGTGAGGCCCATTGGGGACAGCGTGATGCTAATGTATGTAAAGCGCTGTAGAATATAGCAGCGCTATATAAGTGTGTACAGTAAATAAATAGAAACTGCGCAACAATTACCACAACTAAATGGTACGGCAGCAGCTTGGCCATGTGGGAGTGCGGCTTTCACCAAGCAATCTGCTGGTCGCACATAGCTTTCTCAATGCCATTCCATTAAAGGGGTATTCTGGTTGGTTAAAGTTATCCCCTATCCACAGGATTACTATTAGATTAGTGGGGATCCTACTGCTGGGACCCTCGACAATCATGAGAATGGGGGCCCAGTACCCCCTGCAGCTCCCCTGAAACGACTGGAGCGTTTTTTGTAATACAAATGCACTGAAACGGGTGTTTATTGCAGTTTTTGTAGTGAAATGCGTTCATTAGCACAGATATATACTAAAGCAGGTTTTTTAGCAAAATCTTTTTGATTTAATTTGACCGCAACAAAGTAATGCAACACGTTCACTAACATGGGTATACTAATGCAGTAAAATGCGTTCACTAACACAGGTATAGTAATCCAGTTATTAGTAAAATGCTTTTGCTGTAACTAAATGCATCCCGTTTAATAACCCAGACATACTATAGGTGTTATTGCTGTAACACTGAATAGTGTCTTTCAGTAATATAAGGGGTATAATGTGCTGAAAAGCCCAGTTTTAAACAAGAAATTGAAAATTTATTATTTTTTTTTTTTTTAAAGAAGGCAGTTGCTCAGCATTTGCAGCAGAATGTATGGAGGTGATGGCAATAAGAAAGTCTTACCGAACAACAAAAATAAACAGCGCGCCGTCCCTCCTCTCACTGTTTGTGCTCAGCTTTTTCTGATAAAGCTATAAAATCGACCCAATTAGCGTTTTTTTTCTTTCTCAGCAGAAGGACCTACCTGAATACCGGCCCCTGATTGGCTGATGGGGCTGTCTTTCCGCCTCTAAGCCAATCAGGGCAAGTTCTCCACCCTCCCTCCGTGTCATGTGATCCTTCATCTTCATCCTCCCTGCTGTTTTCTCAGCCAATCTCCTCCACAGTAAAATGGTCCAAAAGGAATTAAAAACAACTTCATATTTGATATATCGCATCAACAGCGTTACCAGCGTGCAGATGTATATTAACGCCCCAATTGTAAATGTTGGTTACACTTGACTTGTTTTGCCTGGTTATCAATCCTCAGATTATTTTTCGATATGCCGCTTTGCCATTATCCATTTTACGTATGTCAGAAGTCGGGCTTACTGGGCGATAATCGCAATTGTAATCGGTGCATTTACTGAAAACAGTGGTACAAGAAACACCAATATATAATGACCAAGCAACATTATTGTATTCAGTTACAACCTAAAATCACACAAAACACTATAAAAAGTCATGTAGAGGTGGTGGACAGGGCATACAGAATTACATAGAAAACCGTAATGGGCCGTACACAGTAATAATCCACAGGGGAAAAAATAAAGGGATATCAATTAAAGTGCAAAGACCAGGGCCGGCGTTATTAGGGGGGGGGGGGGCGGCAAACTGGGCAATTGCCCTGGGCTCCATTACCAACGGGGCCCCCTTCAGGTGGTCGTCTTCCTCCTATATTTACAGAAAACAATGCTATGAGGCTCTGGAGTCGAGAGCAGAGGTGAACCGGGATCGGTCTGCGCCATCAATTAGCCGGGCAGCAGCTAACTCCTTCTAGAGGTTCCCGCTGATTTGCTGCCCGTGCTCCCGTCATACACTTCCCCCTCCCCCGGTGCACACAGATACCTCAGCCCCTTATTAGTCATGAAGAGCAGCGTCGGGACAGAGAGGGTGGGGGGGGAAATGTCTTCAACCACTCTGGATCCTGCCAGCGGACTCTCCCTCCAAATCACCATTCATGCTGCATAAAAAGTAAGTGAATGTAATTACAGTATGTGCCTACCGGAGTGTAAATGTGTATATTGTGTGTTTTTATGTAGGGGGGTGTGTGTGTGTGTTTATATATATATATATATATATATATATATATATATATATATATATATATATATATATATATATATATATATATATATATATATATATATATAATCAGTACAGACCAAAAGTTTGGACACACCTTCTCATTCAAAGAGTTTTCTTTATTTTCATGACTATGAAAATTGTAGATTCACACTGAGGGCATCAAAACTATGAATTAACACATGTGGAATTATATACATAACAAACAAGTGTGAAACAACTGAAAATATGTCATATTCTAGGTTCTTCAAAGTAGCCACCTTTTGCTTTGATTACTGCTTTGCACACTCTTGGCATTCTCTTGATGAGCTTCAAGAGGTAGTCCCCTGAAATGGTTTTCACTTCACAGGTGTGCCCTGTCAGGTTTAATAAGTGGGATTTCTTGCCTAATAAATGGGGTTGGGACCATCAGTGGCGTTGAGGAGAAGTCAGGTGGATACACAGCTAATAGTCCTACTGAATAGACTGTTAGAATTTGTATTATGGCAAGAAAAAAGCAGCTAAGTAAAGAAAAACGAGTGGCCATCATTACTTTAAGGCCTCTTTCACACGGGCGTTGCGGGAAAATGTGCGGGTGCGTTGCGGGAACACGCGCGATTTTTCCGCACGAGTGCAAAACATTGTAATGCGTTTTGCACTCGCGTGAGAAAAATCGCGTGTTTGGTACCCAAACCCGAACTTCTTCACAGAAGTTCGGGCTTGGGATCAGTGTTCTATAGATTGTATTATTTCCACTTATACAGTAACATGGTTATAAGGGATAATAATAGCATTCTGAATACAGAATGCATAGTAAAACATCGCTGGAGGGGTTAAAATAAATAAATAAATTTAACTCACCTTAGTCCACTTGTTTGCGGTGCCGGCATCTCCTTCTGTCTTCATCTGATCTCTGTGCAGCAACAGGACCTTTGACGTCACTCCGGTCATCACATGATCTTTTACCATGGTGATGGATCATGTGATGACCAGAATGACGTCACCAAAGGTCCTGTTGCTGCACAGAGATCAGATGAAGACAGAAGGAGATGCCGGCACCGCAAACAAGTGGACTAAGGTGAGTTAAATTTATTTATTTATTTTAACCCCTCCAGCGATGTTTTACTATACATTCTGTATTCAGAATGCTATTTTCCCTTATAACCATGTTATAAGGGAAAATAATAATGAACGGGTCCCCATCCCGATAGTCTCCTAGCAACCGCGCGTGAAAATCGCACCGCATCCGCACTTGCTTGCGGATGCTTGCGATTTTCACGCAACCCCATTCATTTCTATGGGCCTGCGTTACGTGAAAAACGCACAAAGAGGAGCATGCTGCGATTTTCACGCAACGCACAAGTGATGCGTGAAAATCACCGCTCGTGTGCACAGCCCCATAGAAATGAATGGGTCGGTATTCAGTGCGGGTGCAATGCATTCAATTCCCGCATCGCATCCGCGCGGAATACTCGCTCGTGTGAAAGGGGCCTAAGAAATGAAGGTCAGTCAGTCAGCCGAAAAATTGGGAAAACTTTGAAAGTAAGGGCTATTTGACCATGAAGGAGAGTGATGGGGTGCTGCGCCAGATGACCTGGCCTCCACAGTCACCGGACCTGAACCCAATCGAGATGGTTTGGGGTGAGCTGGACCGCAGAGTGAAGGCAAAAGGGCCAACAAGTGCTAAGCATCTCTGGGAACTCCTTCAAGACTGTTGGAAGACCATTTCAGGGGACTACCTCTTGAAGCTCATCAAGAGAATGCCAAGAGTGTGCAAAGCAGTAATCAAAGAATATGACATATTTTCAGTTGTTTTACACTTGTTTGTTATATAATTCCACATGTGTTAATTCATAGTTTTGATGCCTTCATAGTCATGAAAATAAAGAAAACTCTTTGAATGAGAAGGTGTGTCCAAACTTTTGGTCTGTACTGTACATATATACAGTCAGGTCCATAAATATTGGGACACCGACACAATTCTAACATTTTTGGCTCTATACACCACCATAATGGATTTGAAATAAAACGGACAAGATGTGCTTTACCTGCAGACTGTCAGCTTTAATTTGAGGCTATATACGTCCAAATCAGGTGAACGGTGCAGGAATTACAACAGTATTCATATGTGCCTCCCACTTGTTTAAGGAACCAAAAGTAATGGGACAGAATAATAATCATAAATCAAACTTTCACTTTTTAATACTTGGTTGCAAATCCTTTGCAGTCAATTACAGCCTGAAGTCTGGAACACATAGACATCACCAGACGTTGGGTTTCATCCCCGGTGACGCTCTGCCAGGCCTCTACTGCAACTGTCTTCAGTTCCTGCTTGTTCTTGGGGCATTTTCCCTTCAGTTTTGTCTTCAGCAAGTGAAATGCATGCTCAATCGGATTCAGGTCCGGTGATTGACTTGGCCATTGCAGAACATTCCACTTCTTTCCCCTAAACTCTTTGGTTGCTTTTGCAGTATGCTTTGGGTCATTGTCCATCTGCACTGTGAAGCGGCGTCCAATGAAGCATTTGGCTGAATATGAGCAGATAATATTGCCCGAAACACTTCAGAATTCATCCTGCTGCTTTTGTCAGCAGTCACATCATCAATAAATACAAGAGAACCAGTTCCATTGGCAGCCATACATGCCCACGCCATGACACTACCACCACCATGCTTCACTGATGAGGTGGTATGCTTAGGATCATGAGCACGTGAAATGTACTCTGGGCCTTTTATCTGCTCATTGTAATTGGGATAATGAGGGAATAACACACACCTGGCCATGGAACAGCCGAGAAGCCAATTGTCCCATTACTTTTGGTCCCTTAACAAGTAGGAGGCACATATGCAAACTGCTGTAATTCCTGCACCGTTCACCTGATTTGGACGTATATAGCCTCAAATTAAAGCTGACAGTCTGCAGGTAAAGCACATCTTGTTTGTTTCATTCAAATCCATTGTGGTGATGTATAGAGCCAAAAATGTTAGAATTGTGTACATGTCCCAATATTTATGGACCTGACTGTGTGCTGAGTATATGTGTGTGTGTGTCTGTGTGTTATATATTTCTCTAATATAAGAGAACATGGAGGCAGAAGTGCTCAGTCCCGTCTTGTCCCTCCTCGCTAGCTGAGGACTGGGTAAGGCCTCGTGCACACGGCCGGATCTTGGCCATGAGCATGTTGTCTTTTATTTCTAGTCTAGAGAAAAGAACATGCTCTCTTTTTATGAGAGGCCACGGAAAGGCAGTACGGATGCAGACAGCACGTGGTGTAAATAAATGGCTCTGCATCCGATCCCCAGAAACCTGGAATGCATTCAGACCTGAGATACCGTCACGTGCACGAGGCCTTATAGAAAGTCTGTGATCCGGTCTTTCGGACAGTACAAGGCTCAGCCTCTCTGCCTCCTTGCAGGGTCTCAATACCCCGATTTCCACCAGTCTACATTGGCAGGTCACTATGACACGTAGAAAGTGTTCTTAAAGGAGAGTTACTCTATATATGTTTGTCTTTCCAACCCTGATTCTTGTTTTTTCACTTAAAAGGTTTTCTTAAGAATTTGATATGGACGGTCTATCCTCCAGGATAGGTCATCAGTATCAGATCAGTGGGGACCCGACTCCTGACGCCCCTGCTGATCAGCTGTTTGAAGGGCTGCGGTCTCTATAGCTCGCCAAGCCCAGCGTCGTCCATTAGACAGCAGCGGTGCTTGGTACTGCAGCTCATCTCCCTTACAACTAGGCCTTGTGACTGATATACAGGGACATCACTGACCTCCCAGCAGCTGATCGGGTCCTGGGAGATGGACGCCAGCCGATCTGATATTGATGACCTATCCCGAAGATAGAATCGGCAGATAAGACGTTGTTCTTCTGAGCTCCTGTGTAGAACTAGGATCTGCCCTTCATGGTCACTGTATGGTGGTGACATTGGTCTTTGTGTAGTGCTTTTTATTCAGTAAGACTACAAAAAGGAGAAAGGCGCGTATAGGGTGACATGTAGGATACAAACTAGATGACTATGCTGCAGTCATAGGCTGTGTAGGTGCCATCGGTCGTTGGGTCCTCCACACAAGGGTGAGCCAGCCCTCCGGAGGACCGGGAGTAGTATAAGGGGTGCAATGTTCTGACACCTCTGGGCGCAAACACAACCACAATAGGATGGAATAGATTTTTCTTATATTTTATTTATTTTTTGTTGTAGTGGTAATATGTGGTCCTGGTCTAGTAGTATTATCTGATGATTACTGTATATACATGGCATTCTGCAGATTTCTAAATCCACTTGGCAGGTCAATTTACACAAGGAGCAAATAAGCAAAATGTCCCTGAGATTTGTCTCATCCTGTACACCTCGCGGGTGCTGTACTGGATGACGCAAACCATGGTCGTCCGCAATCCGGGCAGGCGGTGTGTGACTGTGCCGATCGTGCAATACTTCACTCAGGGCCCACTTTGTCTAAAGCCGGCCCCGGCAGAGATATAGGGGGGGATTTATCATGAAGGTGATGTTTGAAGGCAGGTTCCTTGCAGCAGCGATGGAATACTTTGCGCCACATTTATCAGACCGCATGCGGTGTTTGTTGAATCTGGCTCATATGTAAACCAAAATTTTGAAATTTTTCTTTTTCTTTTTTTTTGGGCTAGAAATGCTAGACACCCCCTTACTGGAGTAGCTTTGGTGCTTTTTTTTTTTTTTTTTTTTTTTTTTTTTTTTTTTTATAATTATTATTTATTTATTTTATTTTTTTGTAACCTTTAAAAAAAATAACATAAATAACCACGCCCACTTCCCCACCTACTTTTAAAATCTGGAATGAGGGGTGCGAAAACGTGAAAAAAATGTTGCTCAAGTGACAAAAGCTCTTTTTTTGCCTACTTTTAAAAGACCGGGTGGGGGGAGTTGCCAATCAGATTCCACCTCTCATTTTCAAAGGAGCTGTGAAAAATGAAAGGTGGAATCTGATTGGTTGCTGTGGTCAACTAAGCCACTTCTACTTTACACCAGTTTGATAGATGAGCCCAGAATTCTGGGGTGCAGGGTGGGACAGCATTAATAGTCACCGTTATTACAAGAGGCAGCCAAAGAAATGCGTACACATATGCAGCTAACCCACTTGGGACATAATTTAAAACCCTGAAAGATTGCACCTCCTCAGACCCCAGCGAGCCGAAAATTACTTCCCCTCTACCTTTTTACCCTTGTTACAGTCTAACTCCAGGAAAATAATGCAGATCCCCTACTATAGTCTACTAGGTGTTAGCTTAAAGGGGTTGTCCCATGAAAAATATTCTGCAGTTTTCTCAATCACCAGGATCTGAGTACTTTTGTAATTGCATGTAATAAACATTAGCGCCACCTGTTTGTTCTTTTCTTATTTCTTTGACCTGCTCACTGAGATGGCCGCACATGCTCAGTTTCATCCTTCAACTGCCCCCTGATCTGTGATAGGGAGAGCATGGACACTCCCCCTGATCTGTGATAGGGTGAGCATGGACACGCCCCCTGAGCTGTGATGGGGAGAGCATGGGCACGCCCCCCTGAGCTGGGATGGGGAGAGCATGGGCACGCCCCCTGAGCTGTGATGGGGAGAGCATGGGCACGCCCCCTGAGCTGTGATAGGGAGAGCATGGGCACGCCCCCTTGAGCTGTGATGGGGAGAGCATGGGCGCGCCCCCTGAGCTGTGATAGGGAGAGCATGGGTGCGCCCCCTGAGCTGTGATGGGGAGAGCATGGGTGCGCCCCCTGAGCTGTGATGGGGAGAGCATGGGCGCGCCCCCTGAGCTGTGATGGGGAGAGCATGGGCGCGCCTCCTGAGCTGTGATGGGGAGAGCATGGGCACGCCCCCTGAGCTGTGATAGGGAGAGCATGGACACGCCCCCTGAGCTGTGATGGGGAGAGCATGGGCACGCCCCCTGAGCTGTGATAGGGAGAGCATGGACACACTCCTTGAGCTGCAGCAGGAAAGACACTCCCCTTGAGCTTTCAGCTTAATATAAATCTAGCAGAGCAATGAATGGGGAGATCTCTGGATCCATGTGAGGTCCAGGGCTGGTTCTAGCTTTGTTAGATAGAGATTGTCACGTACTACATGAGGTCTGATTTTTACTTTTACATTAGTCATGGAGTAACCCCTTTAAGGCCTCCTGCACATGACCATATCTGTTTTGCGGTCCACAAATTGTAGATCTGCAAAGTAATGTGTGGTCCATGTGCATCTGCAAAAATTGTGGATCAGCTACAGACCAAAAATATGGTTGTGTGCATAATGACTAAAAGGGTTGGTGAGTTTTTAGTTTTGTTTGTCCCCAGCCTGGAATATCTGTGGAGAAATCCAAACTTACCTGCTCGGCCTAGTATCGGCCTATGTGTTTACAACGGTCATAACCTACAATCGCTGTGATCAGACAGTTGGGACCTTTAATACCAAATTGGATGTGTGTGTGTACACTGCGTGCAGAATTATTAGGCAAATGAGTATTTTGACCACATCATCCTCTTTATGCATGTTGTCTTACTCCAAGCTGTATAGGCTCGAAAGCCTACTACCAATTAAGCATATTAGGTGATGTGCATCTCTGTAATGAGAAGGGGTGTGGTCTAATGACATCAACACCCTATATCAGGTGTGCATAATTATTAGGCAACTTCCTTTCCTTTGGCAAAATGGGTCAAAAGAAGGACTTGACAGGCTCAGAAAAGTCAAAAATAGTGAGATATCTTGCAGAGGGATGCAGCACTCTTAAAATTGCAAAGCTTCTGAAGCGTGATCATCGAACAATCAAGCGTTTCATTCAAAATAGTCAACAGGGTCGCAAGAAGCGTGTGGAAAAACCAAGGCGCAAAATAACTGCCCATGAACTGAGAAAAGTCAAGCGTGCAGCTGCCAAGATGCCACTTGCCACCAGTTTGGCCATATTTCAGAGCTGCAACATCACTGGAGTGCCCAAAAGCACAAGGTGTGCAATACTCAGAGACATGGCCAAGGTAAGAAAGGCTGAAAGACGACCACCACTGAACAAGACACACAAGCTGAAACGTCAAGACTGGGCCAAGAAATATCTCAAGACTGATTTTTCTAAGGTTTTATGGACTGATGAAATGAGAGTGAGTCTTGATGGGCCAGATGGATGGGCCCGTGGCTGGATTGGTAAAGGGCAGAGAGCTCCAGTCCGACTCAGACGCCAGCAAGGTGGAGGTGGAGTACTGGTTTGGGCTGGTATCATCAAAGATGAGCTTGTGGGGCCTTTTCGGGTTGAGGATGGAGTCAAGCTCAACTCCCAGTCCTACTGCCAGTTTCTGGAAGACACCTTCTTCTAGCAGTGGTACAGGAAGAAGTCTGCATCCTTCAAGAAAAACATGATTTTCATGCAGGACAATGCTCCATCACACGCGTCCAAGTACTCCACAGCGTGGCTGGCAAGAAAGGGTATACAGGGAGTGCAGAATTATTAGGCAAGTTGTATTTTTGAGGATTAATTTTATTATTGAACAACAAACATGTTCTCAATGAACCCAAAAAACTCATTAATATCAAAGCTGAATATTTTTGGAAGTAGTTTTTAGTTTGTTTTTAGTTTTAGCTATTTTAGGGGGATATCTGTGTGTGCAGGTGACTATTACTGTGCATAATTATTACGCAACTTAACAAAAAACAAATATATACCCATTTCAATTATTTATTTTTACCAGTGAAACCAATATAACATCTCAACATTCACAAATATACATTTCGGACATTCAAAAACAAAACAAAAACAAATCAGTGACCAATATAGCCACCTTTCTTTGCAAGGACACTCAAAAGCCTGCCATCCATGGATTCTGTCAGTGTTTTGATCTGTTCACCATCAACATTGCGTGCAGCAGCAACCACAGCCTCCCAGACACTGTTCAGAGAGGTGTACTGTTTTCCCTCCTTGTAAATCTCACATTTGATGATGGACCACAGGTTCTCAATGGGGTTCAGATCAGGTGAACAAGGAGGCCATGTCATTAGATTTTCTTCTTTTATACCCTTTCTTGCCAGCCACGCTGGGGAGTACTTGGACGCGTGTGATGGAGCATTGTCCTGCATGAAAATCATGTTTTTCTTGAAGGATGCAGACTTCTTCCTGTACCACTGCTTGAAGAAGGTGTCTTCCAGAAACTGGCAGTAGGACTGGGAGTTGAGCTTGACTCCATCCTCAACCCGAAAAGGCCCCACAAGTTCATCTTTAATGATACCAGCCCAAACCAGTACTCCACCTCCACCTTGCTGGCGTCTGAGTCGGACTGGAGCTCTCTGCCCTTTACCAATCCAGCCACGGGCCCATCCATCTGGCCCATTAAGACTCACTCTCATTTCATCAGTCCATAAAACCTTAGAAAAATCAGTCTTGAGATATTTCTTGGCCCAGTCTTGACGTTTCAGCTTGTGTGTCTTGTTCAGTGGTGGTCGTCTTTCAGCCTTTCTTACCTTGGCCATGTCTCTGAGTATTGCACACCTTGTGCTTTTGGGCACTCCAGTGATGTTGCAGCTCTGAAATATGGCCAAACTGGTGGCAAGTGGCATCTTGGCAGCTGCACGCTTGACTTTTCTCAGTTCATGGGCAGTTATTTTGCGCCTTGGTTTTTCCACACGCTTCTTGCGACCCTGTTGACTATTTTGAATGAAACGCTTGATTGTTCGATGATCACGCTTCAGAAGCTTTGCAATTTTAAGAGTGCTGCATCCCTCTGCAAGATATCTCACTATTTTTGACTTTTCTGAGCCTGTCAAGTCCTTCTTTTGACCCATTTTGCCAAAGGAAAGGAAGTTGCCTAATAATTATGCACACCTGATATAGGGTGTTGATGTCATTAGACCACACCCCTTCTCATTACAGAGATGCACATCACCTGATATGCTTAATTGGTAGTAGGCTTTTGAGCCTATACAGCTTGGAGTAAGACAACATGCATAAAGAGGATGATGTGGTCAAAATACTCATTTGCCTAATAATTCTGCACGCAGTGTATAAGAAGAAAATCTAATGACATGGCCTCCTTGTTCACCTGATCTGAACCCCATTGAGAACCTGTGGTCCATCATCAAATGTGAGATTTACAAGGAGGGAAAACAGTACACCTCTCTGAACAGTGTCTGGGAGGCTGTGGTTGCTGCTGCACGCAATGTTGATGGTGAACAGATCAAAACACTGACAGAATCCATGGATGGCAGGCTTTTGAGTGTCCTTGCAAAGAAAGGTGGCTATATTGGTCACTGATTTGTTTTTGTTCTGTTTTTGAATGTCAGAAATGTATATTTGTGAATGTTGAGATGTTATATTGGTTTCACTGGTAAAAATAAATAATTGAAATGGGTATATATTTGTTTTTTGTTAAGTTGCCTAATAATTATGCACAGTAATAGTCACCTGCACACACAGATATCCCCCTAAAATAGCTAAAACTAAAAACAAACTAAAAACTACTTCCAAAAATATTCAGCTTTGATATTAATGAGTTTTTTGGGTTCATTGAGAACATGGTTGTTGTTCAATAATAAAATTAATCCTCAAAAATACAACTTGCCTAATAATTCTGCACTCCCTGTGTGTGTGTGTGTGTGTGTGTGTGTGTGTGTATGTGTGTATATATATATATATATATATATATATATATATATATATATATATATATATATACACACTGTGAAGCCGTTAACCGCTTGTTCCTTTCTTCTACCAGGGACATCCAGCGCGCACATAGAGTGGTGGCTGGTCTGCAGGCTGGGATGTGTTTCATCAACAATTACAACGTGAGCCCCGTTGAACTGCCTTTTGGAGGGTACAAAAAGTCTGGTAAGTATTTCTCACGCTTCTGTAGAGAAGTTGTTTCTGGAATTACGTTGTTTATAAACTTGCGATATTGGGACAATCTGCATCTTTCTTACTTCTGTCGAATGTTCTGGACATGCAATTACCAGTAATAATAATATTATAATAACTAAGTATGAACTGTGCTTGCAGGCTTTGGACGTGAAAATGGACAAGTTGCCATTGAGTACTATTCGCAGCTGAAGACGGTCTGCGTGGAGATGGGAAATGTCGAGTCAGTGTTTTAAATGGGCGGCGTGTCCCCACAGCGTCGTTCTTGTTCGTATTCTACATCGAATGATAAAGATGTTTTCTATGGAAGGGTCTCGTCACACCACATATATTTTTTCTAGTGTCATAATAAAATTTGTAGACTGTGCTACCCAGCGTCTTAATGAGGACTTCTCACGACTCCGACATCTGTTCTCGAAAATACTTTATATTACAGGGTGATTCAAAAAGAAGGGCGCAAAATTCTCCCCTCGGTATTCACAACTTCATTGAAATCTGTACACTACAAATGTTCGATGTGCGCTCCATCGGTGACCAGACCTATCTAGGCGGTAGTCCAGTTCTGCCCAGACGTGTGCCAGCATATCCTCAGATATGGACTCCAGTTATGGTCGTCTCAGGGCGTTTAGATCCTGTGGCTTGGGGAGGCAGATACACTTGAGGAGTCATTTATGAACAGAGATCCGCCACTTTTGGGGCATATAGCTGGCTCAGATTCTGTCGCACGCCATGTTGTGGCAGAATCTGTGACTTATTCCTTGCTCACAACAGGTCTAAAAAAAGTGAGCGGGGACGGGCCATTAGGCCGGTCTCATTCGTCATTTCCTAGGCCTGGTTTAGGAAGCAGACAGAAGGAAGCAGTCTTGCACTTGGCATCAGCGGTGGATAGGCCAAAGTTATGTACAGTCCTGCTCCTCCTCATAACTTTGACGGATCCACCGCCAGATATCGGGCTTATTAAGATCGGCGTCTAAAATGCTGATCTAACTAAATGTGTCCCTTAGTTCTAGATGTCGCCCCACAGAAAGAAGTCACAGGGTATTCATGGCGGTCACACAGCATTGGTGAATGGTTTAGTCTGGCGTGGACAATCCAACGTTCCTGCAGGTATCGCCCATCTGGAAGTGGGAAGGAGCACCATCCTGCTGGCAGATCTTCCTCCATCTGCGGCATTGCCTACAGTAATCCATCTCGGCACAGCACTCCTTTTTGAATCGCCCTGTATTTTTCATTAAAAAAACAATTCTGGAGCATTTTTCCCTCAAGGCGGGTTCACATACACATTGTATATTCCGTTATACCGTAGCGTTATAACGGGCTTATAATGGAATTCTAGGACGGAATGCAAAACGGAAACGTTTAGAGGCATTCTGTTTTGATCCGTCCAAATAAAGTTCTTTGGGCACAAATAAGGGTTCCATCGCTTGTTCCGTTATACAAGATGGAAAAAAATCCTGTCAACCAACTTTCTTTTAATTTTTTTTCGTCTTGCATAACGGAACAGTTATTTGCGCCCATACGACGGATCACAACGGGATGGATGCCTCTAAAGGTTGCATTTTAAAACCCTGTTATAACGGAATATACAGCGCCCACGTGAGCCCGCCCTTAGACCTCTGCACTGTTCCTTGTAGGCGTTACCAGTTTGGGGGTCTGTCCGTACATAGTCGGATCAGTGCTGGCCGTACCAGGCTGTGTAGCGCCATGTTATCGGTTTATTCATGAATATTCTGGAAGAATAGCGGGTAACGGCGTAGCGCAGCATTATGAGAAGGAAAAAAAAGCTTCAGCGTTGCATGACGTGTCAAAAGAGATGTCCGGTCCTGTGAGCATGCGGATGTTACATTATAGAAAACGGGAATGGTGTGAACGGCGCCCAAGTACATTGTAATCCGCTACCATTTCATATAACCTTGATAAAGCTTGCTTGCAATTTTATATTTCTATTATACATTGTACTAATAAAAAGCATGAACCTTAAACGCTCTTCTCGTCTAACACGTGGCGATTGCAGTACCTGATATACGGCCCTCCGTATAATGCTGAATGTCCATGGATGGGTCACAAGTAGGGAGGAGCGCAGCGAGCTTCGGAGCCTAGATCCAAAGTCGCTTTGCTCAAAGCTTCGGATCAATGCTGTAGTGAGATCCGTGTACGGCCTCCGACGAGGCGAAGTCTCGCAATACTTTGGTGAGTAACTTCGGTAATTGATTTTTAAACTGGAAAACCATTTTAAAACATGGATCTGAACCCGGCTTCGGTTCCCACTGGTACGTCGGGGCTGAAGCCGAGTTCGGTTCTCAGTTATAATCAGCGCAAACTGTGACCACCGTATAAAGAAATGCCGAATGTATCGACTGTAATGAGTCTGGGTCAACTTTAGATGCGATACCACCTATTGGTTTGCTTAAAGGTATCGTCCCACACACAATACTTCCCAGTTTTCAAACCCGCCCCTGGATCTACTGGGCAGCGGTGAGAGAATCCGGATCGTCGGGATTTGGACGAAGCTGATTCGTTCAGCTCAATAACTGAATTTCATTAAAACCTCTGTAGGCGCAGTAAAATGTATGCGCTCCGATGAGGCTGTTTAAAGATGGCCATCGTCATCGTGAGGCTACCTTAGTCTGAGGTTACTGTGAGCAGTGGAGCACGCCCCAAATGTTTACATCACGAATCCGAACCCAGATTCATCAATGATTGTGGCACACAAACGAATGATTGCGCTCATCACGACTACCGAGTTAGTCAATGAAATCCAGCTGTATAGCGCCACCTGCTGTTTGCTCTTTTCCTCATTTCTCTGTCCGGCTCACTGAGATGGAAGCACAGGCTCCATTCCATCCTTCAACTGCCACCAGCTGCAGCAGAGAGGACACGCCCTCTGAGAAAGGACACTCCCCCTAAGCTGCCAGCTTAAAATAAACCTAGCAGAGCATTTGGAGCAGTGACCGTGGAGCTCCCTGGATTCATGTGATGTACAGGTTGCCATGTACTAGATCATGGATCATTTTCTAGTAATTTAGGCACACATTTGCTCCATAAGCCATGTCCTTTCTGGGCGTGCTACACCCCTTTCACACTAAGCTGCAGAAGGTGTCTAAAAAAAAAATGGGCAAAACCTGTACATCAGTGCATGGACACGTAATTTAAAGGGGTTGTCCGGGTTCAGAGCTGAAACCGGACATACCCTTATTTTCACCCAGGCAGCACCCCTGAGGCTAGCATCGGAGCATGGGCATGGGCTCTTTTGTTTATCATAACACACTGCCGGGCAGAAGCTTCCGCCCAGCAGTGTGTTCGGTGACGTCACCGGCTCTGATGGGGCAGGCTTTAGCACCGTTTTACTGGCTAGGGCAGCGCTAAAGCCCACCCATCAGTGCCCGTGACTTCCTGGCAGCCCCATGGAGAGCCCGGTTTGTTACCGGAACTCCTAAAAATGCCTTTGCCCTGCGCGATTTAGCGCAGGGCAAAGGAGCGCATCGGAGCATGAACTGCTCCGATGCTCAAGTCAGGGGGGCTGCCGGGGTGAAAATGGGGGTATGTCCGGGTTCAGCTCTGAACCCGGACAACCCCTGTAAGCCAGAGTTCTGCCGCATTTAGCTCAGGAGCTTCTCTGTCATTACTACACAGTAATAAGTTACTACTCACAACCTGCTGAGGTTGAACTGTAGTATATTGGGTTTAGGATTATAGCTTGGCCTTGGCCTAGCTTAGTCTCTGGACCTGGCAGAGTACATCGTACTGTTAAACAGTAACCAAGAATAGAGTCTCATCAGTCAATGCACTATTGAACTTGTTATGGCGTGATATTCGTAACATCCATTTACTCCCCCTGGTCAAGTCTAGAACTTACCTCCTGACAGAAACTGAATAAATTAGTTTGACATGACCGATACAGCGTTATTTGCTTATTTTCATTGTGATACTCCAGGATACCCATGACAGATGTTAGACTACAGATGCTAGTACGAGTACTCCACACAGTAAAATAATCTAGTATGCCTGTGCCACGGACATCGTGACCAAAGCTTTACTGGGATTATTATTCCAGAATGAAAATCTTGTTTAACCGCCTCCGGACCGCCTAACGCAGACTCGCGTTCCGGAGGCGGCAGCCCTGCGCAGAGTCACGCATATATGCGTCATCTCGCGATGGCCGAGATTTCCTGTGAATGCGCGCACACAGGATCGGAAGGTAAGCGAGTGGATCTCCAGCCTGCCAGCGGCGATCGTTCGCTGGCAGGCTGGAGATGTGATTTTTTTTTAACCCCTAACAGGTATATTAGACGCTGTTATGATAACAGCGTCAAATTACCTGCTACCTGGTCCTCTGGTGGTCCCCTTTGTTTGGATCGACCACCAGAGGACACAGCTCAGTAATAAGTAGCACCAAGCACCACTACACTACACCCCCCCCTGTCACTTATTAACCCCTTATTCACCCTTGATCACCCTATATAGACTCCCTGATCACCCCCCTGTCATTGATCACCCCCCTGTATGGCTCCATTCAGAGGTCCGTATGAATTTTACGGATCCACTGATAGATGGATCGGATCCGCAAAACGCATACGGACATCTGAATGGAGCCTTATAGGGGGGTGATCAATGACGGAGGTGATCACCCCATATAGACTCCCTGATCACCCCCCTGTCATTGATCACCCCCCTGTCATTGATCACCCCCCTGTAAGGCTCCATTCAGACATTTGTTTAGCCCAAGTTAGCGGAAATTATTATTTTTTTCTTACAAAGTCTCATATTCCACTAACTTGTGTCAAAAAATTAAATCTCACATGAACTCACCATACCCCTCACGGAATCCAAATGCGTAAAATTTTTTAGACATTTATATTCCAGACTTCTTCTCACGCTTTAGGGCCCCTAGAATGCCAGGGCAGTATAAATACCCCACATGTGACCCCATTTCGGAAAGAAGACACCCCAAGGTATTCCGTGAGGGGCATATTGAGTCCATGAAAGATTGAAATTTTTGTCCCAAGTTAGCGGAAAGGGAGACTTTGTGAGAAAAAAAAAATATATATCAATTTCCGCTAACTTGTGCCAAAAAAAAAAAATTTCTATGAACTCGCCATGCCCCTCATTGAATACCTTGGGGTGTCTTCTTTCCAAAATGGGGTCACATGTGGGGTATTTATACTGCCCTGGCATTCTAGGGGCCCTAAAGCGTGAGAAGAAGTCTGGGATCCAAATGTCTAAAAATGCCCTCATAAAATGAATGTGGGCCCCTTTGCGCATCTAGGCTGCAAAAAAGTGTCACACATCTGGTATCTCCGTATTCAGGAGAAGTTGGGCAATGTGTTTTGGGGTGTCATTTTACATATACCCATGCTGGGTGAGATAAATAGCTTGGTGAAATGCCAACTTTGTATAAAAAATGGGAAAAGTTGTCTTTTGCTGAGATATTTCTCTCACCCAGCATGAGTATATGTAAAAAGACACCCCAAAACACATTGCCCAACTTCTCCTGAATACGGAGATACCACATGTGTGACACTTTTTTGCAGCCTAGGTGGGCAAAGGGGCCCACATTCCAAAGAGCACCTTTAGGATTTCACAGGTCATTTACCTACTTACCACACATTAGGGCCCCTGGAAAATGCCAGGGCACTGTAACTACCCCACAAGTGACCCCATTTTGGAAAGAAGACACCCCAAGGTATTCCGTGAGGGGCATGGCGAGTTCCTAGAATTTTTTATTTTTTGTCACAAGTTAGTGGAAAATGATGATTTTTTTTTTCTTACAAAGTCTCATATTCCACTAACTTGTGACAAAAAATAAAAACTTCCATGAACTCCCTATGCCCTTCACGAAATACCTTGGGGTGTCTTCTTTCCAAAATGGGGTCACTTGTGGGGTAGTTATACTGTCCTGGCATTCTAGGGGCCCTAATGTGTGGTATGAAGTTTGAAATCAAAATCTGTAAAAAATGACCGGTGAAATCCGAAAGGTGCTCTTTGGAATGTGGGCCCCTTTGCCCACCTAGGCTGCAAAAAAGTGTCACACATGTGGTATCTCCGTATTCAGGAGAAATTGGGGAATGTGTTTTGGGGTGTCATTTTACATATACCCATGCTGGGTGAGAGAAATATCTTGGCAAAAGACAACTTTTCCCATTTTTGGGCCCCTAGAATGCCAGGGCAGTATAACTACCCCACAAGTGACCCCATTTTGGAAAGAAGACACCCCAAGGTATTTCGTGAAGGGCATAGGGAGTTCATGGAAGTTTTTATTTTTTGTCACAAGTTAGTGGAATATGAGACTTTGTAAGAAAAAAAAAATCATCATTTTCCGCTAACTTGTGACAAAAAATAAAAAGTTCTATGAACTCACTATGCCCATCAGCGAATACCTTAGGGTGTCTACTTTCCGAAATGGGGTCATTTGTGGGGTGTTTGTACTGTCTGGGCATTGTAGAACCTCAGGAAACATGACAGGTGCTCAGAAAGTCAGAGCTACTTCAAAAAGCGGAAATTCACATTTTTGTACCATAGTTTGTAAACGCTATAACTTTTACCCAAACCATTTTTTTTTTACCCAAACATTTTTTTTTTTTATCAAAGACATGTAGAACAATAAGTTTAGAGCAAAATTTATATATGGATGTTGTTTTTTTTGCAAAATTTTACAACTGAAAGTGAAAAATGTCATTTTTTTGCAAAAAAATCGTTAAATTTCGATTAATAACAAAAAAAGTAAAAATGTCAGCAGCAATGAAATACCACCAAATGAAAGCTCTATTAGTGAGAAGAAAAGGAGGTAAAATTCATTTGGGTGGTAAGTTGCATGACCGAGCAATAAACTGTGAAAGTAGTGTAGGTCAGAAGTGTAAAAAGTGGCCTGGTCATTAAGGGGGTTTAAGCTCTGGGGGCTGAGGTGGTTAAAGGATAACTGTCATATTTTTTTATTTGCTAGTTTATTAGTGTTAGGCATGTATACCAGAGTTAGTCTGTCAATGATTGCCAAAAGATCTGTAATTACCTTATAATAACAGCTTTCATTAACCCCATAAGGACTTGTGACGTACATGTACGTCATATCTGGACGGGACTTAAAGATCTGTACGTCACAAGGTCCGCTGGGCTCTGGGGAACGATCGCGGGGGAATTGGGGCACCATGGCTGCTCTTAGCGGCAGTCAGCCATGCTCAGAGAGCTGCGATTGGCCGGTCAATGAAGACCGGCACATCGCAGCGCCGGAAGCTGTGAGAAGCATCGGGGCGGGGTGAGGTCAGAGGGAGGTGACCGATGCTGAACTGGTCAGCACCGGTCTCCTCCGGGGTAAGGCAGGGGACAGCGGTGTTTTGGGTCTCCTGCCAGCGCTGCGATTAGCTGGAATTACGCTCCAGCCAATGGCAGCGCTACAGCAGCACAGGAAAGGGTAGAACCTCCCTGCATGCAGCCATTCTAGTTGGTGACTACATGCAGAGAGGTTCTGTGCTGCTGTTGGCTTGCTTGGACTTGTGGTGCACCACCACAACACTTTTAATCCTTTCCTGCTCGAAGAAGAACAACATCTGGAATTGCTGCACAATTTTCAGCTTTTCCAGATCCCTAAACCTCCCTTCATCCCTTCCCACCCCCCATTCCCCCTTTCCCGATCTTTTTTTTTATGGATGCTATTTGGTCTGTGTGTTTTTTTCCAGCTCTGCACCACTTCTTCTGCGTGCGAGCTGTGACTGCCAAGTGCTGTTCAGTGCATACCTGCCTGTTCAGCACCTGGGGATTACCGTATTTTTAGCGCTATAAGACGCACTCCCCCCCCCCCCCCCCCTCAAAAGTGGGGGGGAAATAGCAGTGCGTCTTATGGGGCGAATGCTGCATTTTGCCCAATTTTCAATGATACGCCGCGCGGTGGGTGTATCAGCTGAGAGGGAGGAGGGGCTGGGGGCTGGCATCTGGTTTTATAATGACAGCGGGGCCCCTGCAGTGACTGTATTCTACTACACAGGCCCCGCTCACTGTACAAAATCGTATCTGTAATTGTAGGCATTGTTAATGTATATAAATTCTGGGTAATCAGCACCTGTATTACGGTACTTACAAGTGCTCGGGAGCAGAGAGGAGGCAGGCCGGGAGGACAGGCGCTGGCAGCGTGAGTCACTACGTCACGCACCTCCACCGCCCACTTTATAAATGAAGCAGGCGGCGTGGGCGCATGACGTAGTGACTCACGCTGCCAGCGCCCATCCTCCCGGCCTGCCTTCTCCCTCCTCTCTGCTATCAAGCGCTTGTAAGTACCGTAATACAGGCGCTGATTACCCAGAATTTGTATACATTAACAATGCCTACAATTACAGATACGATTATATACAGTGAGCGGGGCCCGTGTAGTAGACTACAGTCACTGCACGGGCCCCGCTGTCATTATAAAACCAGATGCGACCCCCACCCCCTGTATTGGGGGTCATTCACACTACAGGGACACTGTTATGGAGGGGATCTGTGGATGACACAGCATAAGATGCTATATATGTGTCACCCGCAGATTCCCCCATAACGGTGTCACCCGCAGATTCCCCCATAGCGGTGTCACCCGCAGATTCCCCCATAGCGGTGTCACCCGCAGATTCCCCCATAGCGGTGTCACCCACAGATTCCCCCATAGCGGTGTCACCCACAGATTCCCCCATAGCGGTGTCACCCACAGATTCCCCCATAGCGGTGTCACCCACAGATTCCCCCATAGCGGTGTCACCCACAGATTCCCCCATAGCGGTGTCACCCACAGATTCCCCCATAGCGGTGTCACCCACAGATTCCCCCATAGCGGTGTCACCCACAGAGTCCCCCATAGCGGTGTCACCCACAGAGTCCCCCATAGCGGTGTCACCCACAGAGTCCCCCATAGCGGTGTCACCCACAGAGTCCCCCATAGCGGTGTCACCCACAGAGTCCCCCATAGCGGTGTCACCCACAGATTCCCCCATAGCGGTGTCACCCACAGATTCCCCCATAGCGGTGTCACCCACAGATTCCCCCATAGCGGTGTCACCCACAGATTCCCCCATAGCGGTGTCACCCACAGATTCCCCCATAGCGGTGTCACCCACAGATTCCCCCATAGCGGTGTCACCCACAGAGTCCCCCATAGCGGTGTCACCCACAGAGTCCCCCATAGCGGTGTCACCCACAGAGTCCCCCATAGCGGTGTCACCCACAGAGTCCCCCATAGCGGTGTCACCCACAGAGTCCCCCATAGCGGTGTCACCCACAGAGTCCCCCATAGCGGTGTCACCCACAGAGTCCCCCATAGCGGTGTCACCCACAGAGTCCCCCATAGCGGTGTCACCCACAGAGTCCCCCATAGCGGTGTCACCCACAGAGTCCCCCATAGCGGTGTCACCCACAGAGTCCCCCATAGCGGTGTCACCCACAGAGTCCCCCATAGCGGTGTCACCCACAGAGTCCCCCATAGCGGTGTCACCCACAGAGTCCCCCATAGCGGTGTCACCCACAGATTCCCCCATAGCGGTGTCACCCACAGATTCCCCCATAGCGGTGTCACCCACAGATTCCCCCATAGCAGTGTCACCCACAGATTCCCCCATAGCAGTGTCACCCACAGATTCCCCCATAGCAGTGTGCCATCCACAGATCCCCCATAACAGTGTGCCATCCACAGACCACCATTAGTTCAAAACCCACCAAAAGCACACCTTTTGGTTCAAAATATTTTTTTTATTATTTTCCTCCTCAAAAACCTAGGTGCGTCTTATGGGCAGGTGCGTCTTATAGGGCGAAAAATATGGTATTCTTTCCGCTTTTTTTTTTTTTTTCACATCTGTGTTTTTTTTTTGCCAATTGTTTGTTTGTTTTTTGTTAAAAAAGAAGAAATAGTAGTTAGGGCTTTATATAAATATATATATAGTTCTACATTTCTATATACACTGCTCAAAAAAATAAAGGGAACACTTAAACAACACAATGTAACTCCAAGTCAATCACACTTCTGCGAAATCAAACTGTCCACTTAGGAAGCAACACTGAGTGACAATCAATTCCACATGCTGTTGTGCAAATGGGATAGACAACAGGTGGAAATTATAGGCAATTAGCAAGACACCCCCAATAAAGAAGTGGTTCTGCAGGTGGTGATCACAGACCACTTCTCAGTTCCTATGCTTCCTGGCTGATGTTTTGGTCACTTTTGAATGCTGGCGGTGCTTTCACTCTAGTGGTAGCATGAGACGGAGTCTACAACCCACACAAGTGGCTCAGGTAGTGCAGCTTATCCAGGATGGCACATCAATGCGAGCTGTGGCAAGAAGGTGTGTCTGTCAGCGTAGTGTCCAGAGCATGGAGGCGCTACCAGGAGACAGGCCAGTACATCAAAACGCCAGTGTGAAAGTAGCCTCAGATATATATATAAATTTCACTTAGTGTCAGAATTTTGCACAAATGCACCATCTGCGTACGTTCATTTTGCAACCACTGAGCACCGATCAGTAGTGTCCATTACTGATCGCGTCTGCTCAGTTTGCACTGCAGGTTTTTTTTGTGCTGAAAAGCCTTTTTTTTTCTCCTTTTTTTTCTCTTCTAAATGTAATTTCAAATCTATTACAAGCCCCTTCACGCGTGAAAACACAACATACATACCCCTCACACTAAATAAAGGTTTCCACATTTCACACCCCAATAAAATGAAAATGGCCCATCCATCCCAACGAGTGTACTCAGCTAAAGAGGCATACGCCATGCTTGCCTCCGATACTGAGTCTGCCAGTGAGGGAGAAGAGGATGCCACTTTCCTCTACTCCTCTACCCCCTCCTCCTCATCCACTGATGAGGGACCCTCTAGAAGGCACCCCAGGGTAGCAGTGGAGGCAGCCCCCCAGAGTGAACCCTTATGGACCCCCATCCCCAGCTCCGGAATACAGATAGCCTGTGCGGGCCTTACTGAACTAAATTTTTTCAAAATGATCTTTTCTGAAGATTTTGTAAATTTAATGGTGGCCCAAACTAATTTATACCCCCAACAATTCATTGATCATAACCCTACATCACCATACTATAGACCCCCTAGGTTGGACCCCAGTAAGTGCATCAGATATGATGATGTTTTGGGGACTTGTGCTGCATATAGGCTCCAATTTACAGTCAGACCATGACCTGGAAGCGATTTGAGCCAATTAGGAAATTCCTACACTACAATGACAATGCACAGTGCCCACCCTAAAACGACCCAACATTTGACCGTCTGTTCAAAGTTAGGCCTGTCATTGACCACTTCAGCACCAAGTTTGCTGAGGTGTACAACCCAGATAAAAATGTCAGTGTAGATGAGTCTCTATTACATTTCAAAGGGAGGCTTAGATTCCACCAGTACCTGCCCAACAAATTGGCAAGGTATGGCATAAAGTTATACAAACTTTGTGAGAGTAGCTCCGGGTACACCCACATGTTCTTCATTTATGAAGGGAAAGATTCCCGGATACAACCCCCAGAATCCCCCTCCCATCCTTGGAGTTGGTTGGAAAATCGTGTGGGACTTACTGCACCCACTGCTGGATAAGGGTTACCACCTCTATGTGGATAACTATTATACCAGCATACCCCTACTCATGTCCCTAACTGCCAGAGGTACTGTGGCACAGTGCGCAAAAATCAGAGAGGCCTCCATAGATCTCTGGTAGTGCAACCACTGAGAATGGGCGAAAGTAGGGCTCTCCTCCATGAGAACATGCTGGTGGTTAAGTACAAGGATAAGAATGACGTCCTTGTACTGACCACCATTCACAGTAACGCCAGCTCCCCGCTCCTGTATGAGGTATCACAACCACTACCCCCAAATCAGTTTGTATCCTGGACTATAACAGGCACATGGGTGGGGTGGATCTTTCAGATCAACTTCTGAAGCCCTACAGTGCCATGCAAAAAACTAAAGTGAGCGCACATGGGGTGTTTCTGTAAACACCAGATTCAGGGTAATAGATTTTGAGTTTTGTTTGGCTGTTAACCCTTGAAGTGTTGCAGAAAAAAATAGATAAAAATATAAAATCTGCTAAAAAAAAGGGAAATCGTTAATTTCTAACGATAATTTTTTTTCCCTTAGTCCTAACAGCAGCACAGATGGGGTTAACCACCGCCCATGGACTGGTAGGACCGGCGGAATTTTAATGAGCCCAAGTAATAATTAAACACTTAAACCTCCCCTATAAAGGAGGGAATCGCCTCCAGCCCATTGTGTTATAGCAAGAAAAAACTAGTCTTACTAGGGCGGGAAATTTGTGTGCTGCTGTTAGGACTAAGGGAAAACAAATTATCGTTAGAAATTAACAATTCCCTTACGTCCTACCAGCAGCACAGATGGGGAGATAGCAAGAAGAACCCCTAGGGAGGGCCATCATGCCTGGCAGAACTAAGAATAGTCTGCCCAAAGGCCGAGTATCCAGTTAATCTGGCATCTAGTCTATAATGGGAGATGAATGTTGATTCAGAGCTCCAGGAGGCAGATCTACAAATCATGTCGAGCGGAAGAAGACTCCTCTCGGCAAAAGAAGTAGCTGCAGCCCTCGTAGAATGGGCTTTTACAAACCCCGGAGGGTCTAGAGATTGGGAAACAAAAGGATTGCCCATTAGCCTTCTTAATCCATCAACTGATGGATGGTTTAGACGCCTTACGGCCTTTAAACTTACCGGCAAACAGGATTAGAAGATTTTCATCTTTCCTGAACTCCTTGATCTATCCTCATAGATCCGGAGGCATCTCAAGACATCCAAGGATGTATAGCAGGTTCCTCAGAGGAGGTAGAAGGTCTGGAAAGAACCGGGAGGGATATCACCTGGTTGATATTCTAGAAAGAAGGAACCTTAGGCCTAAAGTATGGGAGAAATCTTAAAAGGACCCGGTCTTGCAAAAAAATGGTATAGGGCTCGTGCGCTGATAGAGCTTGAAGCTCAGAGACCCTCTTGGCAAGAAGAAAAAACAAGTTTTCATGTGACAAACTTGAAATCTACCTCCTCCAAAGGCTCAAAGGGGGGAGATGCTAACCCCCTGAGAACTACTGATAAATCCCATTGAGGGATGGGTTTCAGTACTGTAGGCTTTAATCTTTCAGCTCCTTTAAGGAACCGTTTAACCCCTTAAGGACACATGACGTATCGGTACGGCATGTTTCCTGAGTCCTTAAGGACACATGACGTACCGGTACGTCATGTGTTGTTCCGATCACTGCCGCCCGGCCGGCTGTGATCGGAACAAGGTGCCTGCTCAAATCATTGAGCAGGCACCTCGGCTAAATGCGCGGGGTGGTCCCGTGACCCCCCCATGTCCGCGATCGCAACAAACCACAGGTCAATTCAGACCTGCGGTTTGTTGCGCTTTATGCAGTTTCTGATCGCTGCGGTCGCTGACCGCGGCGATCAGAAACTTTAGTGTGCCGAAAATATATTTTTATCACCCCCCCTGCACCTCTGAATGATTTTAGCCCGGTGGGAGGTGCAGGGGGGGTGTTGCGGGCGGTGCGGCAGGCGGGATCGCGATCCCCGCCCACCTCCCATTGAATAATCGTTGGTGTAGAGTGGGTATACCAGGGTGCCAGCACATTGCTGACACCCTGGTATAAACGGCTGACATCGGTGATGCGATGTCAGCCGTTTAACCCTTTCCATACAGCGGTCCGTACGGACCGCTGTATGGAAAAAGTTAACAGTAAGAGGGAGCTCCCTCCCTCTCCGATCGGGGGGCTGCTGTGCCTTTGCAGCCCCCCGATAGAGAGGGAGAGAGCTCCCAGACAGCCCCCCGCCGGCCCCGTCCTCACCCTTCCCCGTCTGCGCAGTTCTGAGCAGACGGGGAAGGTTCCCATGGCAACAGGACGCCTGCTCAGGCGTCCTGCTGTCCATGGTGCTGAACAGATCTGTGCTAAAAGCATAGATCTGTTCAGTGTAAGTAAAATACACTACAGAACAATATATATTGTACTGTACTGTATTATACAGACATCAGACCCACTGGATCTTCAAGAACCAAGTGGGTCTGGGTAAAAAAAAAAAGTGAAAGAAAAGTAAAAATCAAAAAACACATTTATCACTGATTAAAAATTGAAAAAATAACATTCCCTACACATGTTTGGTATCGCCGCGTCCGTAACGACCTGATCTATAAAACGGTCATGTTACTTTACCCGAACGGTGAACGCCATAAAAATAAAAAATAAAAAACTATGATGAAATTGAAATTTTGCCCACCTAACTTCCCAAAAAAAGGTAATAAAAGTGATCAAAAAAGTCGCATGTACGCCAAAATTGTAGCAATCAAACCGTCATCTCATCCCGCAAAAAATGAGACCCTACTTAAGATAATCACCCAAAAACTGAAAGAACTATGGCTCTTAGACTATGGAGACACTAAAACATAATTTTTTTTGTTTCAAAAATGAAATCATTGTGTAAAACTTACATAAATAAAAAAAAAGTATACATATTAGGTATTGCCGCGTCCGTATCGACCGACTCTATAAAAATATCACATGACCTAACCCCTCAGATGACCACTGTAAAAAATAAAAAATAAAAACTGTGTAAAAAAAGCAATTTTTTGTCATCTTACGTCACAAAAAGTGTAATAGCAAGCGATCAAAAAGTCATATGCACCCCAAAATAGTACAAATCAAACCGTCATCTCATCCCGCAAAAAATGAGACCCTACTTAAGATAATCGCCCAAAAACTGAAAAAACTATGACTCTTAGACTATGGAGACACTAAAACTTTTTTTTGTTTTAAAAATGAAATCATTGGGTAAAACTTACATAAATTAAAAAAATGTAATACATATTAGGTATCGCCGCGTCCGTGACAACCTGCTCTATTAAATTACCACATGATCTAACCTGTCAGATGAATGTTGTAAATAACAAAAAAAAAAACGGTGCCAAAAAAGCTAATTCTTGTTACCTTGCCGCACAAAAAGTGTAATATAGAGCAACCAAAAATCATATGTACCCTAAACTAGTACCAACAATACTGCCACCCTATCCCGTAGTTTCTAAAATGGGGTCACTTTTTTGGAGTTTCTACTCTAGGGGTGCATCAGGGGGGCTTCAAATGGGACATGGTGTCAAAAAAACAGTCCAGCAAAACCTGCCTTCCAAAAACCGTATGGCATTCCTTTCCTTCTGCGCCCTGCCGTGTGCCCGTACAGCGGTTTACGACCACATATGGGGTGTTTCTGTAAACTACAGAATCAGGGCCATAAATAATGAGTTTTGTTTGGCTGTTAACCCTTGCTTTGTAACTGGAAAAAAAATATTAAAATGGAAAATCTGCCAAAAATGTGAAATTTTGAAATTGTGTCTCTATTTTCCATTAAATCTTGTGCAACACCTAAAGGGTTAACAAAGTTTGTAAAATCAGTTTTGAATACCTTGAGGGGTGTAGTTTCTTAGATGGAGTCACTTTTATGGAGTTTCTACTCTAGGGGTGCATCAGGGGGGCTTCAAATGGGACATGGTGTCAAAAAACAGTCGGCGCACCTTTCACTCTACGCCCCGCTGTGTGGCCGTACAGTAGTTTACAGCCACATATGGGGTGTTTCTGTGAACAGCAGAGTCAGGGCAATAAAGATACAGTTTTGTTTGGCTGTTAACCCTTGCTTTGTTAGTGAAAAAAATGGGTTAAAATTGAAAATTATGCAAAAAAATGAAATTCTCAAATTTCATCTCCATTTGCCAATAACTCTTGTGCAACACCTAAAGGGTTAACGACGTATGTAAAATCAGTTTTGAATACCTTGAGGGGTGTAGTTTCTTAGATGGGGTCACTTTTAGGGAGTTTCTCCTCTAGGGGTGCATCAGGGGGCTTCAAATGGGACATGGTGTAAATAAACCAGTCCATAAAAATCAGCCTTCCAAAAACCAAACGGCGCACCTTTCACTCTACGCCCCGCTGTGAGGCCATACAGTAGTTTACGGCCACATATTGGGTGTTTCTGTAAACAGCAGAGTCAGGGCAATAAAGATACAGTCTTGTTTGGCTGTTAACCCTTGCTTTGTTAGTGGAAAAAATGGGTTAAAATGAAAAATTAGACAAAAAAATCAAATTCTCAAATTTCCTCCCCATTTGCCAATAACTCTTGTGCAACACCTAAAGGGTTAACAATGTATGCAAAATCAGTTTTGAATACCTTGAGGGGTGTAGTTTCTTAGATGGGGTCATTTTTGGGTGGTTTCTATTATGTAAGCCTCGCAAAGTGACTTCAAACCCGAACTGGTCCCTAAAAATTGAGTTTTTGTAAATTTCGGAAAAATTTCAAGATTTGCTTCTAAACTTCTAAGCCTTATAACATCCCCAAAAAATAAAATATCATTCCCAAAACAATTCAAGCATGAAGTAGACATATGGGGAATGTAAAGTCATCACAATTTTTTGGGGTATTACTATGTATTACAGAAGTAGAGAAACTGAAACTTTGAAATTTGCAAATTTTTCCAAATTTTTGGTAAATTAGGTATTTTTTTTGTGCAAAAAAAATAATTTTTTTTACTTCATTTTACCAGTGTCATGAAGTACAAAATGTGTGACGAAAAAACAGTCTCAGAATGGCCTGGATAAGTCAAAGCGTTTTAAAGTTATTAGCACTTAAAGTGACACTGGTCAGATTTCCAAAAAATGGCCTGGTCCTTAAGGTGAAAATGAGCCCGGTCCTTAAGGGGTTAATGAGTGGGTCCTGTGAAAAAGAATTGTTGAAACAAGCTGGAATGGCTGAAACTTCACCTCTCAAGGTAGATGTCTTTGTCACGGCCATCTTGCAGAAACTGAAGGATGATGGGGAGGGGCGGATCTGCAGATGCCACCTCCTTTGAGGAACACCAAGAGGAGAATATCCTCATAATCTGTGAGTAGGCTCTCTTAGTAGAGTCTGCTCTTGAATAAGACTGCGTTCTCAGGACCGACTCTGAAAGCCCTTCTATTCTGGGAAGGGACTGATCAACCTCCAGGCTGTCAGGTTGAACCTGTGCACATCTGGGCAGAGGTGAGTGTCCCATGACACCAGGGTCTGCCGTGGGGGGAGCCTCCAATAATGTCCCCGACTCATCTGAATGAGCTGGGTAAATCAGGATCTCTTGGGCCAAAACGGTATGATGGCTATTACCGAGGCTTGATCCTGACGAATTTTCATCAATACCCTCGGTATCATGAAAAAGGGAGGGAAGATGTAAGCCAACCTGAACTTCCAGGATATTGACAGAACATCTATCGCCAGGGGGTTGTCCTCCCTGTAAAGGGAGCAAAACCTCTCCACCTTGGCGTTGAACCTTGTTGCCATAAGATCCACCTCTGGCATTCCACACTTGAGGACTATCTGCTTGAATATCTCCGGATGTAAAGACCACTCCACTGTTGGAAGACCGCGGCTCAACCGATCCGCTATCATATTGAGGGAGCCTCGAATGTGGATCGCAGATAGGTGTGCAAGGTTCAATTCTGCCCAATCCAGAATCACCCCGATCTCTGATTAGAGGGTAAGTGATCTTGTGCCTCCCTGCTTGTTGATGTAAAGTGCCGCAGTCATATTGTCTGACTGGACTTTCACCGCTTTGCCCCGGATCTGAGGGGCGAAGTGAAGGAGGGCTAGCCGGATAGCTTGAATCTCGCAGAGATTGGATGAGAGGAGCCGCTCCTGAGGAGACCAGGATCTGTGCACTGGAGAATCGTCTAGATGAGCACCCCAGCCTACTTGGGACGCATCTGTTGTCAATATGACCCAGGTTGGCTCCACCATCTGAGGGAATGCCGAGTTTGCCAAGACAGGGAGTTCAGCCTGGCGGGGCTGCCATTCCATTTGGAGAGAACCTCCGACTGCAGCAGCCGGAGGTGCCATAAAGCCCAAGGGACTGCTTACGCAGACGCTGACATGAGCCCCAACATCTTCATGAGAGTCCAAATTGGAACTCGCCAAGGCACAGATAGGAATTCTGCCATGTTCTGTATTCGGGATCTTTTTTCTGGAGTCAACCGGAGAGATCTCCCAACGGAGTCGATTATGAAGCCTAAATATCTTACTGAAGTCGACGGGCTCACGTTCGACTTCTGCCAGTTGATGATCCACCTTAGGCGGAACAGAAAGGAAATTGCTACATGAAGATGGTGGGTCAGGACCACAAAGAAAGAGGCTTTTAGAAGCCAATTGTCCAGATAAGGAATGATGGTCAGTCCTTGGAGTGCTAGCCGCCACCACAGAAACTACCACCTTGGTGAAAGTGTGAGGGGCAGAAGAAATGCCGAAGGGAAGGGCAACAAACTGAAGGTGTCTGGTGACACCTGACACCTGGACCGCAATCCTGAGATATTTTCTGAAAGCAGGATGAATCGGGATGTGCAAATATGCATCCTTGAGGTCCAGGGTTGCCGTCACATCTCCAGGATTGAGAACGTGAACCACTGACCTGATTGTTTCCATACGGAACCTTACTTTCCTTACGTATCGATTGAAGAATCTCAAATCGATAATCATCCGGAGATCCCCTGACGCCTTGGGAACCAGAAACACTGGTGAGTAAATCCCTAAGCCCCGTTCCCCTGCCGGAACCTCCTCCAGAGCCCCCTTGTGGATGTAATCCTGAATGTAAGCCTCCAGAACCGACTGCCTTGCGGCCTGTGGAAGTTTGGTTCTGATGAACCTGTCCGGAGACAGAGAAAGAAGATTGATTGAGTACCCCTCTGATATGACATTCAGGACCCAGGGATCCAAAATCTCTCGGATCCAGATGTCCTTGAAGTGGGAGAGTTGACCTCCGATGGGAAGATGAGGCAGAGGAGTGGGGAAGTCTTCTGGCAGGATGGCAGGAGTCACGGGAGTCATCCAAGAGCATTGAGGAGGCCCGTAGTCAGGAGGTGGATTTTTTATCCTTGGCTCCTTCACGAGAGCGCTTCGAACCTCTTCGCTGCGCTCCCCAGTCCCTCCGGGCTCTTGACTGCTGGTCAGACCTACCACCACGGTTTTGTCTGCCCCGCCCCCAAAAGGTCTGTTGGGGAAGACTCTTCCCCTTTTAATCTGACAGGTCTTCCATAATCTTATCCAACTCTGAGTCGAACAAACGGTTGGGCTCAAAGGGAAGGCTACATGGAATTGTCAGCGACCCAAGGCTTAAGCCACAAAGGCCTGCGGGCCGCTGACACCAGGGTTATGGTTTTGGCCACCAACTTCAGCTGTTGTTGCGCTGTATCAGACAGTAAATTCATCGCCAGGTTGACAGTCTTGAAAGCCGCCAGAATGTCGTCCCGAGACACCTTCTGATCCACATCCATCTGGATCTGGTTTAACCGAGACCGGAGGAAAGTAGAAACTTCTGTAGCAGCGATGGCCGTAGACGCGGAAGCTGCAGCTGCCGTATAACCTCTCCTGAGTGTGCACTCTGCTCTCCTGTCAAGGGGATCCTGCAGACTCGACCCATCGTCCGCAGGAACCAGAGTGCGCTTGGACAGTTTGGCAATTGCCATGTCCACCTTGGGAATGGAACTCCACGATTCCACCAAGGGTTTAGCCATCGGAAACATGGTTCTGAATCTTTAGTTAGAATCGGACTACTTTTGGGTTTCTTCCACTCTGTGTGCATGACAGAGAGGAGGGTCTCATCCGCTTTAAAGACCCGAAGTGCCCGACTAGCGGGATCAGAGGGCTCCCCCAGGTCAACATCATGGTCCCCCGACCTGATGGACTTAAAGAGGACCTTTCATCATAATCAAGTATGTAAACTGAATATACATACATGGAGAGCGGCGCCCAGGGATCCCCCTGCACTTACTATTATCCCCGGGCGCCGCTCCGTTCTCCGGTTATAGGCTCCGGTAAAGTCATAGTTAGGCTCCACCCATTTGAGCCTGCCGCGGTCTCCTTCTCCTATGCTGTAGCCCTGGCCAATCGCAGCGCTCAGCTCTTAGCCATGTTCTCGGGAGCCTATAACCGGAGAACGGAGCGGCGCCCGGGGATAACAGTAAGTGCAGGGGGATCCCTGGGCGCCGCTCTCCATGTATGTATATTCAGTTTACATACTTGATTATGATGAAAGGTCCTCTTTAAGTAACTTTTGCGTCCTATCAGGAGGAAAAAAGCATGAAGTAAGCTCCTCCTCATCCGAGGAGGAGGAACTCAAGGAGACTACGGACGGTCTCTCTACTGGAGCAGAAGACTCCATAGGAGTCTGAGTAGGAAGCCTCTCATCCAGCAGGCTTATAACCCCTTTGATGGATCCATCAGCATAGGTCTTTACCCACTGATACATATCCTGCATCGTAGGTTCGGTGGAAGGTTGAACCCTCGGACGGCAGCCGTCACACCTGGAGTAGGGACAGCTATCCTCCAAAAGCGCGCTACAATCATAGCACGAAAAATGCTTGGAAACCGCCTTTCTGCCATTCGAATCCCGTGGAGGCTTTTTTTTTTTTTCTTAAAGTCAACGGAACAAGGGATTCCCAATTAGTCTCCCAAGCTGGTTCCTACCAAGCCCCAAGCTGCTTATCTTCTGCGATCTGACGAGTGCAGGTAAATTCAGCTTAGAATAACCGTTGACCGACCTCACTGCGGGAAAAAGAAAAAAAGGATAAGTAAAACATTTGTAAACAACCAATAAATGTTTTAGCAGAAAGGTAAAAGAAAAGGCAGACTGGCGGATAGCTGAAAATAAGGACCAGAAATAAGGCACCAACAAGTGGAGGAACACCAGCTTATGGGACTCTGGGAGCTAGCTTAAAAAGCATGTGCAGCCAGAGATCGACCTGGTTCACAATGTTTCCTTAAATAGGGGAGGGAGTGGGCTCAGAGCCGAGTCCCAGCCCCCAGAGGAGAAAACACATAACAGTAAATAAAAAGGTTTCCCCCCAGGAAGGAATACAATAAAACCTCCAACCGGAGGGAAAATCGCAGATTATATATTAAAAAATCGCAATAATGACGCGTAATCGCGTCGCAAGGAAAAAATTTCGGAAGTGACGTCAGATTCGGAAGATGGTGGCGCCCAGCGGCCGCAAGAAAAGGACCGAGGACGCCGAAAAACGCACAGCAGTGAAGCACCGCTGCGCAGCGCCGGCAGCAGGTAAGCTGCCGGACAAGCCATAGTAGTAAAAGCGGAGGCAAAGCCTGCAGATAACATGAAAAAAAGATTCCCCCCTAAGAGAGGGGGAATCACCGCCTAGTCCACAATGGGCTGGAGGTGATTCCCTCCTTTATAGGGGAGGTTTAAGTGTTTAATTATTACTTGGGCTCATTAAAATTCCGCCGGTCCTACCAGTCCATGCGGGGTGGTTAACCCCATCTGTGCTGCTGGTAGGACATAAGGGAATTTAGAAATTGAATTCCGATTTTCCTTTAATTCCCATTTTCCTTTAATAGTTTCTAATATGTAAGTCCCAGAAAGTGACTTCATAACTGAACTGGTCCTGAAAAAATTTGGTTTTGGAAATTTTCTTAAAAATTTTAAGATTTGCTTCTAAACTTCTAAGCCTTCTAACGTCCCAAAAAAATAATAAGATGTAATTTTAAAAATGATCCAAACATGAAGTAGACATATGGGGAATATAAAGTAATAACTATTCTTGGAGGTATTACTATCTATTATAAAAGTAGAGAAATAGAAATTTGAAAATTTGCTAATTTTTCCAAATTTGTGTTAGATTGTGTTTTTTTTTTTTATAAATAAAAAATAAATAAATTTTGACTCAATTTTACCACTGTCATGAAGTACAATATGTATCTCAGAATGGCCTGGATAAGTAAAAGTTTTTGAAAGTTATTACCACATAATGTGACACATGTCAGATTTGCTAAAAATGGCCTGGCCCTTAAAGGGGTTGGCCACCCTAAGTATCAAAAATCCAAAAAGCCCCAGACAATAGCCAAAACCATGAAGTATTTATAATATGTGAAATGTACTGGCTATATGTCCTGATTTCTAACCTGTTCCCCATGGCACACTTCCCTGGAGGAGCTCCTCAGACCGGCCGTGTGGGAGGAGCAGCTGTAAAGTGAAAGTAAAAATCCCAGCATGCACTGCAGCAAGTATCTTCAGAGGTGCAGTCACATGACATCCCCACCCACCTGTGTTCCCATGGGAACAAGAGCCCCTCCGACATTATAAATATCTCAGTCATCAGTGAATAACTGCAGACATAGTAATAGGAAGAACCCCCCAGTCCCAGCAGCACAGAGAGGTCACTGCCGTCCCACACAGTCACTACCGTGTATCACACATTTGTTGTTGGGGGAGTTACCCTGTTCATAAACTTGCTGTGGGGCCTAGTCATTTCTAGTTGTGCCACTGGATGTAAGCCATGAACAGAATGGATAGAAGGGGAGATTTATCATTTGCCTTGTTTCTGAAATGTGGTGTTAAAAAGTTGCAAACTATGTGTTTGCGACTTTTCAACTGTGCCTTTAAAAAAAAAGGGGGGGGGGGGGCGTGACAATGGCCAGTTTTCTGACTCAAATGAAGCCAGAAGTACAAATTGATCTTCTCACACAGCGAGGAGCATCCTGTCTATCATCACACGACTTGCTCCCAGCTGACAGCCTAGAAATCATCTATGAGTATATGACTGCCCTTCACCTGGGGAAAAAGAGAAATGAGTGTAGTCCGACATCTCTGTATACAGTATAAAGGGGGTCACAAATTACCAGTGTACATTGGTACCTTATAAACAGTATATAGTTGTATGTGTCCTACCTGTACACTGTGTATAGAGACACCCCCTTCCCTGTACACTGTGTATTATGATAATAATGAGATCCTCCGGTGCAGGGGGTCACACATCTCTATATACAGTATACAGGGGTGGGGGTCACATATCACTGCATACAGAGGGTCACACATCTCTATATACAGTATACAGGGGTGGGGGTCACATATCACTGCATACAGAGGGTCACACATCTCTGTATACAGGGGTGGGGGTAGGGGTCACATATCACTGCATACAGTATACACAGGGCCGTCTTTACCAAGGGGCAGCTGCCCCGGGCCCAGTTGTTCCTGGGGGGCCTAAGGCAGCTGCCTCTTGAGCCCTGCTAGCCACTGTCCCGTGTGTTAGGCTGTCAGCTCTACCAGGATTCCAGGCATCATGATCGTACTGTGTTAAAGTTGTGATTTAGGACCTTAATGACATCATCACCATGTGACCAGTAACCTAGCAATTACTGGTCACATGGCTATGAGGTCATCACAGGTCCTGTGGAGTGTTGCAGAAGTTAACCGTGGAGCTTTTTTGTGTGAACATTACATCAGAAAAAGGGGCTGTTATGTTGAAATACTGTAAACTACTGTATAGTGGGGTGCTGTATACTGTGTGGGGGCCTGTATACTGTGGGGGGCTGTATATTGTGTGGGGCTGTATACTGTGGGGGGCTGTATACTGTGGGGGGCTGTATACTGTGTGGTGGGCTGTATACTGTGTGGGGCCTGTATACTGTGTGGGACTGTATACTGTGTGGGACTGTATACTGTGTGGGGGCCTGTATACTGTGTGGGACTGTATACTGTGTGGGGGCCTGTATACTGTGTGGGGGCCTGTATACTGTGTGGTGGGCTGTATACTGTGTGGTGGGCTGTATACTGTGGGGAGGGGTCTGTATACTGTGTGGGGGCCTGTATACTGTGGGGGCCTGTATACTGTGGTGGGCTGTATACTGTGTGGGACTGTATACTGTGTGGGGGCTGTATACTGTGGGGGGCTGTATACTGTGTGGGACTGTATACTGTGTGGGACTGTATACTGTGTGGGACTGTATACTGTGTGGGGGCTGTATACTGTGTGGGACTGTATACTGTGTGGGGGCTGTATACTGTGGGGGGCTGTATACTGTGGTGGGCTGTATACTGTGTGGGACTGTATACTGTGTGGGGGCTGTATACTGTGGGGGGCTGTATACTGTGTGGGACTGTATACTGTGTGGGACTGTATACTGTGTGGGACTGTATACTGTGTGGGGGCCTGTATACTGTGTGGTGGGCTGTATACTGTGTGGGGGCCTGTATACTGTGGGGGACTGTATACTGTGGTGGGCTGTATACTGTGTGGGACTGTATACTGTGGTGGGCTGTATACTGTGTGGGACTGTATACTGTCTGGGGGCTGTATACTGTGGGGGGCTGTATACTGTGTGGGACTGTATACTGTGTGGGGGCTGTATACTGTGTGGGGGCTGTATACTGTGTGGTGGGCTGTATACTGTGTGGGACTGTATACTGTGTGGGGGGCCTGTATACTGTGTGTGAAGCCTGTATACTGTGTGGGGGCCTGTATACTGTGTGGGGGCCTGTATACTATGGGGGGGCTGTATACTGTGTGGTGGGCTGTATACTATGTGGGGGGCCTGTATACTGTGTGGGGGCCTGTATACTGTGTGGGGGCCTGTATACTATGGGGGGGCTGTATACAGTGTGGTGGGCTGTATACTGTGTGGGGGGCCTGTATACTGTGTGGGGGGCCTGTATACTGTGTGGGGGGCCTGTATACTGTGTGGGGGGGCCTGTATACTGTGTGGGGGCCTGTATACTATGGGGGGGCTGTATACTGTGGGGGGGGGGGGCTGTATACTGTGTGGGGGGCCTGTATACTGTGTGGGGGGCCTGTATACTGTGTGGGGGGCCTGTATACTGTGTGGGGGCCTGTATACTGTGTGGGGGCCTGTATACTATGGGGGGGGGCTGTATACTGTGGGGGGGGCTGTATACTGTGGGGGCCTGTATACTGTGGGGGGGCCTGTATAGTGTGGGGGGCTATACTGCTGTACTGTATACTGTGGGGGTCTGTATAATGTATACTGAGGGTGCGGTATAGTGTGGAGTGCTATACTGCTGTACTGTACACTGTGTGCAGAATTATTAGGCAAATGAGTATTTTGACCACATCATCCTCTTTATGCATGTTGTCTTACTCCAAGCTGTATAGGCTCGAAAGCCTACTACCAATTAAGCATATTAGGTGATGTGCATCTCTGTAATGAGAAGGGGTGTGGTCTAATGACATCAACACCCTATATCAGGTGTGCATAATTATTAGGCAACTTCCTTTCCTTTGGCAAAATGGGTCAAAAGAAGGACTTGACAGGCTCAGAAAAGTCAAAAATAGTGAGATATCTTGCAGAGGGATGCAGCACTCTTAAAATTGCAAAGCTTCTGAAGCGTGATCATTAGAGTTGAGCGAACACCTGGATGTTCGGGTTCGACGAGTTCGGCCGAACTTTCGAAAAATGTTCGGGTTCGGGATCCGAACTCGACCCGAACTTCATCCCGAACCCGAACCCCATAGAAGTCAATGGGGACCCGAACTTTTGGGCACTAAAAAGGCTGTAAAACACACCCGGAAAGGGCTAGAGGGCTGCAAAAGGCAGCAAAATGTAGTTAAATCCCCTGCAAACAAATGTAGATAGGGAAATGATGAGTTAACATAAAATAAATAAAAATTAAACAATATTAATTGGAGTGAGGTCCCATAGCACAGAATCAGGCTTCAAGTCACCCACCAATGGAGAAGGTCACTTACTATTATTTTGACCACAGCACCCAGACAAAGGAGAGAGGTCCCACAGCAGAGAACCAGGCATCATATCACCCACCACAGGAGTAGGCCACCATTTAGTTACTTTGACCCCTACACCCAGACGGAGGAGAGAGGTTACACAGCAGAGAATCAGGCATTTAGATCACCCACCACAGGAGTAGGCCCCCATTGAATCAGACCCTGGCAACCATGTCAGATGGCACAACCATCAGCTTTATATCAATCAGCACAGGAGAAGGCGACTTTGAAAGACTTTGACCCCTACACCCAGATTGTCACGGAACCATGAACCAGACGTACAACAAGAGATAAATGAAAATAAGAAGGCTTTATTGAAAACGGATGGTGAAACCGAGCAGAGTCTTTGCGAAGCCAGAGGTCAGGAACCAGAAGGGTAGTCAGACGAAGCCAGGATCAGGAACCAGCAGGGTAGTCAGACGAAGCCAGGATCAGGAACCAGCAGGGTAGTCAGACGAAGCCAGGATCAGGAACCAGCAGGGTAGTCAGACGAAGCCAGGATCAGGAACCAGCAGGGTAGTCAGACGAAGCCAGGATCAGGAACCAGCAGGGTAGTCAGACGAAGCCAGGATCAGGAACCAGAAGCAGCAGCAGTCTTAGAAGCATGTGAACACAAGAGGACCAAGCAAGGAACTGAAGCCACAGACCTCCTAAATATATGAGCTAGGCATCCAGCTCCTCCCAGGGGAAGGAGGAGCCGCAGGGTGGAAGGCTACAAGAAACCCAGACCCCAAGATGGCCGCCAGCACATGTCAAACGAAGGAGAGCAGCAAGCAGGTAAGACCATGACAGTACCTCCCCCTCAAGGGCCCCTCCTCCGCGGAGCACAAAACGGTTTCTGAGGGAAGCGTGCGTGGAAGGCTCGGAGCAAGGCAGGAGCATGGACATCTGCGGAGGGAACCCAGGAACGCTCCTCTGGACCATAACCACGCCAATGGACCAAAAACTGCAACCGACCGCGGACCAGGCGTGAGTCCAGGATATTGCTCACCTCATATTCCTCACGATTGCCCACTTGGACCGGACGAGGCCGAGGAACCGAGGAAGTGAAACGATTACACACCAGTGGCTTCAACAGGGAGACATGAAACACGTTGGAGATCCGCATGCCAGGAGGAAGCGCAAGGGCATAGGCTACCGGGTTTACCCTGCGAAGCACTCGGAAGGGACCAACAAAGCGAGGCGCCAGCTTGGGAGTGGGCACTCGAAGGTTGAGGTTGCGGGTGGACAACCATACACGGTCTCCGACCTGGTAGGAAGGAGCAGGCGCTCGTCTGCGATCAGCCTGGAGTCTCTGGCGCTGCGCAGAGACCTCAAGGGACTTCTGGATCTGTACCCAAGAAGCACGTAGGACGGAAAGGTGATCCTCCACAGCCGGAATATCCTGGGGAGAGAATACCTCCGGTAACACGGCAGGTTGGAACCCATAATTGGCCATGAAGGGAGACGTCCCAGAGGAAGAGTTCACCGCCGTGTTCCTGGCAAACTCAGCCCAAGGCAGGAGGTCAACCCAATTGTCTTGGTGATCGGAGACATAGCAACGAAGGAATTGCTCCAAGGCCTGATTGGATCGTTCTGCGGCCCCATTGGACTGAGGGTGGTAGGCCGAGGAGAAGGAGAGATGAATCCCCAACTGGGAGCAAAAGGCGCGCCAGAACCTGGACACAAACTGACTCCCCCGATCCGACACAATCTCCTTAGGCAAACCGTGCAACCGGAAGACCTCCCTGGCAAAAATCGTGGCCAACTCTTGTGCAGAGGGTAACTTCTTGAGAGGAACACAGTGGCACATTTTGGAAAACCGATCCACAATCATGAGAATGACCGTATGGCCTCGGGATGCAGGGAGGTCCACAATGAAATCCATCCCCAGGTGTGACCATGGGCGCTCCCCGGTGGCTATGGGTTGCAGAAGGCCCAACGGAAGGTGCCGAGGGGACTTACTCTGGGCACAAACGGAGCATGCCGCTACATATGCGGCGATGTCGGAACGTAGGGAAGGCCACCAGAACAGACGTGAAACAGCCCAGGACAGCTGATTCTTTCCAGGATGCCCCGCGGTCTTGGAGTTATGGTAGGTTCGCAACAACCGAGTGCGCAACTCCTCAGGCACAAAACATCTGCCGTTGGGTCTCCCAGAGGGAGCACCAGATTGAGCCGCCAAAATCTGCTCACCCAGGGGAGAGGTCAGGCTGGTGCGAATGGCGGCCAGGATCTGATTCGGAGGTATGACCGAAGTCGGAATCGACTCCTCCCTGGACAGCTCGGAGTACTGCCGTGATAAGGCATCCGCCCTGATGTTCTTGGAACCGGGTAGGTAGGAGACCACGTAATTAAAACGTGACAAGAACAGAGCCCATCTGGCCTGACGTGGTGTCAATCTCTTGGCCTCAGAAAGGTAGGTCAGATTCTTGTGGTCCGTCAGGATGAGAACCGGAACCACCGAACCCTCGAGCAAGTGCCTCCATTCTTTGAGGGCCTGCACGATGGCCAATAACTCCCTGTCACCAATCTGATAGTTGCACTCCGCGGAAGACAGTTTCCGGGAGTAAAACCCACAAGGAAGCAGAGGACCCTCTGGTGTTCTACGCTGAGACAGAAGGGCGCCTACTCCCGTCTCAGACGCGTCCACCTCGAGGACAAAGGGCAACCCAGGGTTGGGATGCGACAGAATCGGAGCCGACACAAAGGCGGACTTTAGGGCCTCAAAAGCTCGGATGGCCTCGAGCGGCCAGACCTGGGAATTACTGCCCTTCCTGGTCAGATCCGTGAGAGGCTTGGCCAGCATGGAAAAGTCCCTGATGAACTTCCGATAATAATTGGCGAAGCCCAAAAAGCGCTGCAGGGAACGAAGACCACTGGGCTGGGGCCACTGTAAGACAGCCGAAACCTTCTCAGGATCCATGGAGAACCCCTCAGCGGAAATGATGTAACCTAAGAAGGTTACCTGGGATCGGTGAAATTCGCATTTCTCAAGCTTACCGAACAGCTTGTTCTCTCGTAACCGTTGCAACACTCGTCTGACATCCAGAATGTGGGCCTCCATGGATTCAGAATATACCAAGATGTCATCCAAATAGACTACCACACACTGCTGCAACAGGTCACGGAAAACATCGTTGATGAATTCCTGAAAGACTGCGGGCGCATTGCACAACCCAAAGGGCATAACCAAGGATTCGTAATGACCGGTCCTGGTGTTAAACGCGGTCTTCCACTCATCGCCCGCCTTGATCCTTACCAGGTTATACGCCGCCCTCAGGTCGAGTTTGGTAAAGACCGTGGCCCCTTTAAGGCGATCGAACAGCTCGGAAATCAAGGGTATCGGGTAAGCGTTCTTGATCGTGATGCGATTGAGACCCCTGTAATCGATGCAAGGCCTCAACTCACCGCCCTTCTTTTTCACAAAGAAAAATCCAGCCCCTGCCGGGGACGAAGATTTGCGAATGTGTCCGCGTGAAAGCGCCTCCCTCACGTACTCCTCCATGGCCTCATTCTCCGCTACCGACAGTGGATAGACTTTGCCACGAGGAGGAACGGCACCAGATTGTAACTCTATGGCACAATCGTATGGGCGGTGCGGAGGTAGGGCAACCGCGCGCACCTTATCGAATTCATCCCGGTACTCCTCGTATTCAGGAGGCAACAGAGAGTCCGAGGAAGTACACAGCAACTTGACAGACCCATGGATGCAACTAGCCCCACACTGCGGTGACCACGAGAGGATCTCGACCGATCTCCAATCGAAAGTCGGATTATGCTTCTGGAGCCAGGGGTACCCCAAGACCACCGAGTAGTGTGGAGACGAAATAACCTGGAGGCAGACCGACTCTCTGTGAACGGCACCAATGGCTATCCCCACTGGAAGGGTCTCATGAGTCACGTGTGGCGGCAGAAGGGGTCTGCCGTCTATCGCCTCAAGAGCCAGTGGGGAACCTCGAGCCTGCAGAGGAATGGAATTGGCGGCAGCGAACACACCATCAATGAACAAACCACCAGCACCAGAGTCCACCAACGCCTGGGTCGTCACCGAGCCCCCGACCCAGGAGAGGACAACAGTGATCAGTGGTTTGTCAACACGGGAAACCGGGGACGAGGAGACTCCACCCAAGATCTGCCCCCGACAGGATCTCAGGGTACGATTGTTTCCCGGACGGTTCGGACATGCCAACCGAAAATGCCCACCGAGACCACAGTACATGCATCGGCCCTCGCGTCTCCGGAGTGCCCTCTCCCCCTCGGACAGGCGAGCAAACCCCAGCTGCATGGGTTCACCCCCAGACAAGTCATCCCCAGGAGGCGTGGGAGGAGAGGGAGGCACGGGTGGGACAGCAAACGTAGGCACCAATCTGTTAGAAGACCTCCGCAGGTTCTCCTTAAAGGAAGGTCTCTCCCTGAGTCTGGTGTCAATCAAAATCAGGAAAGAAATAAGAGACTCGAGCTCAACTGGTAGGTCCTTAGCTGCAACCTCATCCTTCAAGGCATCCGAGAGACCATGAGAGAAAGCAGCGACCAGAGCCTCATTATTCCAGCCCACCTCTGCTGCCAGGGTACGAAACTCAATGGCGTATTCAGCTACGGATCGTGAACCCTGTCTGATGGACATAAGGAGCTTCGCAGCAGAGGCAGCACGAGCCGGCACATCGAATACCTTCCGAAGAGAAGCAACAAAACCGGAAAACTCGGCAACCACCGGATTGTTGTTCTCCCATAAAGGGCTGGCCCAGGCCAAGGCCTTGTCCGAGAGCAGCGAGATCAAGAAGCCCACCTTTGATCTCTCAGTAGGAAAGGCATGTGGCAGCAACTCGAAATAAATGCCCACCTGGTTAAGGAAACCTCGGCACTGAGTTGGCTCTCCCCCAAAGCGCTGTGGAAGAGGGGCAGAACCGGTCATACCCCGACACACCGCAGGCGCAACATCAGGTGTCGGGGTAGACTCTGGCGCAACAACCGGAGCGGCAGTAGGAGCGAGCCCAGGAGCGACAACCGACCCATCGGCAACGGGAGCGAAATGAGCCGTGCGTTCAAGCAGGGTTTGCAACGCCTCAGCAAACCGACCCAACAGGCGATCCTGCTGATCAAGTCTGGCAACCAGCGTGGGTAGCGAGGATGGCCCTGTACCGTCAGAATTCATGGCTTGGTCCTAATGTCACGGAACCATGAACCAGACGTACAACAAGAGATAAATGAAAATAAGAAGGCTTTATTGAAAACGGATGGTGAAACCGAGCAGAGTCTTTGCGAAGCCAGAGGTCAGGAACCAGAAGGGTAGTCAGACGAAGCCAGGATCAGGAACCAGCAGGGTAGTCAGACGAAGCCAGGATCAGGAACCAGCAGGGTAGTCAGACGAAGCCAGGATCAGGAACCAGCAGGGTAGTCAGACGAAGCCAGGATCAGGAACCAGCAGGGTAGTCAGACGAAGCCAGGATCAGGAACCAGCAGGGTAGTCAGACGAAGCCAGGATCAGGAACCAGAAGCAGCAGCAGTCTTAGAAGCATGTGAACACAAGAGGACCAAGCAAGGAACTGAAGCCACAGACCTCCTAAATATATGAGCTAGGCATCCAGCTCCTCCCAGGGGAAGGAGGAGCCGCAGGGTGGAAGGCTACAAGAAACCCAGACCCCAAGATGGCCGCCAGCACATGTCAAACGAAGGAGAGCAGCAAGCAGGTAAGACCATGACACAGATGGAGGAGAGAGGTTTCACAGCAGAGAATCAGGCATCATATCAACCACCACAGGAGAAGCCACCATTTAGTTACTTTGACCCCTGCACCCAGGAAGAGGAGAGAGGCACCACAGCACATATTCTGGCATCATATCAGCCACCACAGGAGAAGCCACCATTGAGTTACTTTGACCCCCGCACCCAGGAAGAGGAGAGAGGCACCACAGCACATATTCTGGCATCATATCAGCCACCACAGGAGAAGCCACCATTGAGTTACTTTGACCCCCGCACCCAGGAAGAGGAGAGAGGCACCACAGCACATATTCTGGCATCATATCAGCCACCACAGGAGAAGCCACCATTGAGTTACTTTGACCCCTGCACCCAGGAAGAGGAGAGAGGCCCCACAGCACATATTCTGGCATCATATCAGCCACCACAGGAGAAGCCACCATTTAGTTACTTTGACCCCTTCACCCAAACAGAGGAGAGAGGTTCCACATCAGAGAATCAGGCATCATATCAACCACCACAGGAGTAGGCCACAATTTAATGGGACCCCGGCAACCATGTCAGATGGCACAACCATCAGCTTCATATCAATCAGCACAGGAGAAGGCGACTTTGAAAGACTTTGACCCCTACACCCAGACGGAGGAGAGAGGTTTCACAGCAGAGAATCAGGCATTTAGATCACCCACCACAGGAGTAGGCCCCCATTGAATCAGACCCTGGCAACCATGTCAGATGGCACAACCATCAGCTTTATATCAATCAGCACAGGAGAAGCCACCATTGAGTTACTTTGACCCCTGCACCCAGGAAGAGGAGAGAGGCCCCACAGCACATATTCTGGCATCATATCAGCCACCACAGGAGAAGCCACCATTTAGTTACTTTGACCCCTTCACCCAAACAGAGGAGAGAGGTTCCACATCAGAGAATCAGGCATCATATCAACCACCACAGGAGTTGGCCACAATTTAATGGGACCCCGGCAACCATGTCAGATGGCACAACCATCAGCTTCATATCAATCAGCACAGGAGAAGGCGACTTTGAAAGACTTTGACCCCTACACCCAGACGGAGGAGAGAGGTTTCACAGCAGAGAATCAGGCATTTAGATCACCCACCACAGGAGTAGGCCCCCATTGAATCAGACCCTGGCAACCATGTCAGATGGCACAACCATCAGCTTTATATCAATCAGCACAGGAGAAGCCACCATTGAGTTACTTTGACCCCTGCACCCAGGAAGAGGAGAGAGGCCCCACAGCACATATTCTGGCATCATATCAGCCACCACAGGAGAAGCCACCATTTAGTTACTTTGACCCCTGCACCCAGGAAGAGGAGAGAGGCACCACAGCACATATTCTGGCATCATATCAGCCACCACAGGAGAAGCCACCATTTAGTTACTTTGACCCCTTCACCCAAACAGAGGAGAGAGGTTCCACATCAGAGAATCAGGCATCATATCAACCACCACAGGAGTAGGCCACAATTTAGTTTTATTTGACCCCTGCACCCAGGAAGAGGAGAGAGGCCACACAGCACATATTCTGGCATCATATCACACACCACAGGAGAAGGCCTCTTTCAGTGATTTAGGCCTTTGGACCCAGACAGAGGAGAGAGGTCAGAGATTAGCTTCATATCCCCCATCACAGCAGAAGACCGCTTTATTTGACTTAGGCCTCAGCACCCAGACAGAAGACAGAGGTAGCATGGCAGAGGTTATGGCTTCATGTCACCCGTTAGTTTAACCGGCCACTTTCATCTGGTTAGGCCCCGGCGCCCAGACAGAGAAGAGTTTCATTCAACTGTGGGTTTCATAAAATTTGTATCAAATAAAGAAGTGGCCCGTAGCACAACAAGACATGTTTTAGGCAGTTAATAAGGACTACTCTGCACAAGGGACGGACAGGTCCTGTGGGATCATGCCTGGTTCATCTTTATGAAGGTCAGCTTGTCCACGTTGGCTGTGGACAGGCGGCTGCGCTTGTCAGTAATGACGCCCCCTGCCGTGCTGAATACGCGTTCAGATAAAACGCTGGCCGCCGGGCAGGAAAGCACCTCCAAGGCATAACATGCTAACTCTGGCCACGTGGACAATTTCGAAACCCAGTAGTTGAATGGGGCCGAACCATCCGTCAGGATGTGGAGGGGTGTGCAGACATACTGTTCAACCATGTTAGTGAAATGCTGCCTCCTGCTAACACGTTCCGTATCAGGTGTCGGTGCAGATAGCTGTGGCGTGGAGACAAAACTTTTCCACATTTCTGCCATGCTAACCCTGCCCTCAGATGAGCTGCCGTGACACAGCTGCGTTGGCGACCTCTTGCCACTCCTCTGCCTTCACCTTCCACCTGTTCCCCTGTGACATGTGGGAATGCTCTCAAGAGCGCCTCTATCAGCGTGCGCTTGTACTCGCGCATCTTACGGTCGCGCTCCAGTTCAGGAATTAAAGTGGGCACATTGTCTTTATACCGTTAAAACGTGGGCAACTCTGCTGTCGTTGCGCAGGCATTGGAGCATATATTCGCTCATGTGGGCCAGGCTACCCATGGTAAGGACAAGCTGTCCTCTGTGGGAGGCGTATCGTCATCGTCCACCGTATCCCCCCAGCCACGCACCAGTGATGGGCCTGGGCTGCCACCCCCGCTGTGAACTTGCGTCATCCTCGTCCCCCTCCACCTCCTCCTCCTCATCCTCCTCATCCTCCTCGTCCTCCAGTACAGTGCCTTGGCTGGCGACTTGTGAACCTGTCCTCTGCTGCTTAAACAAACCTCCCTCTGAGCCACTTCGAACAGACTGGCCCGAAAGTGTTAGAAACGAGCCCTCATCCTCCTCCTCCTCCTCCACCTGGGCCACCTCCTCTAACATCATTGCCCTAAGTGTTTTCTCAAGGAGACATAGAAGTGGTATTGTAACGCTGATAACAGTGTCATCGCCACTGGCCATGTTGGTGGAGTACTCGAAACAGCGCAGCAGGGCACACAGGTCTCGCATGGAGGCCCAATCATTGGTGGTGAAGTGGTGCTGTTCGGCAGTACGACTGACGCGAGCGTGCTGCAGCTGAAACTCCACTATGGCCTGCTGCTGCTCGCACAGTCTCTCCAGCATGTGCAAGGTGGAGTTCCACCGGGTGGGCACGTCGCATATGAGGCGGTGAGCGGGAAGGCCGAAGTTCCGCTGTAGCGCAGACAGGCGAGCAGCGGCAGGATGTGAACGGCGGAAGCGCGCACAGACGGCCCGCACTTTATGCAGCAGCTCTGACATGTTGGGGTAGTGGTGAATGAACCTCTGCACCACCAAGTTCAGCACATGCGCCAGGCAAGGGATGTGCGTCAAACCGGCTAGTCCCAGAGCTGCCACGAGATTTCGCCCATTATCGCATACCACCAGGCCTGGCTTGAGGCCCACCGGCAGAAACCACTCGTCGGTCTGTTGTTCAATACCCCGCCACAACTCCTTTGCGCTGTGGGGCCTGTCCCCCCAAACATATGAGTTTCAGAATGGCCTGCTGACGTTTACCCCGGGCTGTGCTGAAGTTGGTGGTGAAGGTGTGTGGCTGACCGGATGAGCTGGTGGAAGCAGTGGAGGAGGAAGCCGAGTAGGAGGAGGAGGCTACAGGAGGCAGAGAATGATGCCCTGCGATCCTAGGGGGCGGAAGGACGTGCGCCAAGGAACTGTCCGCCGGGGGCCCAGCCGCCACTACATTCATCCAGTGTGCAGTTAGTGAGATATAGCGTCCCTGGCCGTGCTTACTGGTCCACGTATCTGTGGTTAGGTGGACCTTGCCACAAATGGCGTTGCGCAGTGCACACTTGATTTTATCGGACACTTGCATGTGCAGGGAAGGCACGGCTGTCTTGGAGAAGTAGTGGCGGCTGGGAACCACATACTGCGGGACAGCCATGGCCATCAGCTGTTTGAAGCTGTCTGTGTCCACCAGCCGGAATGACAGCATTTCAAAGGCCAGCAGTTTAGAAATGCTGGCGTTCAGGCCAAGGGCTCGAGGGTGACTCGGGGGGAATTTGCGCTTCCTCTCTAAGGTTTGAGATATTGAGAGCTGAACGCTGCTGTGTGATATAGTGGAGACGCTAGTTGACGGTGGCGGTGGTGGTGGTGTCGGTGGCACATCCTCTGTTTGCTGCTCGGCAGGTGGCAACATTCTCTCGAGGCGGAAGCCGAGGCAGCAGCGGTAGAGGGAGCAGGGGGAGCCTCAGCGAGTGCCTGGTTTTTAAGGTGTGTACCCCACTGCAGTTCATGCTTTGCATGTAGATGCCTGGTCATGCAGGTTGTGCTGAGGTTCAGAACGTTAATGCCATCGCCTCAGGCTCTGATGGCAGAGCGTGCAAGTCACTCGGGTCTTGTCGGTAGGACATTGTTTAAAGAAGTGCCATGCCAGGGAACTCTTTGAAGCTGCCTTTGTGGGGCTGGGTCCCTGTTGGCGATGTCCAGTAGCAGGCGAACTCTGGGGGCGGCGGCTCGTCTGCTTTGGCCCCCTGCTCCCTCTTTGGCTTCGCTGTTGTCTCGGTCTCACCACTACCTCTTCCTCTGAACTGTGAAAGTCATCGCCACGACCTTCAGTCCATGTGGGGTCTAAGACCTCATCGTCCTCTGCATCGTCTTCCACCCAGTCTCCCTCCCTGACCTCCTCCTGTTCAGTCTGCACACTGCAAAAGACGCGGCAGTGGGCACCTGTGTTTCGTCATCATCAGAGAGTCGGTGACTCTGCTGTGGTGGTATTCCCATGTCCTCTTCATCTGGAGACATAAGTGGTTGTGCATCAGTGCATGGTATGTCTTCCTCCACTGGGGAAGGGCTAGGTGGACGCCCCTGGGAAACCCTGGAAGCAGAGTCTTCAAACAGAAGAAGAGACTGCTGCATAACTTGTGGCTCAGACCGTTTCCCTGATATGCTTGGGGGTCAGGGGAGGGCTGGCAGCCTTAGTCCCTGGGGGGCAAATCCAGTCAAGTGGCCCATTTTTAGCCCCGCCCATCATTAAAAGCCCCTCCTACATATAATAGGCCACTCCCAACACACACTGTACAGCTGACATTCTATAGTTGAGGCCTGTCTCTACATATCATACGGAGAGGGGAGGGTCTGTCCTGGCTGCACTGCCTGCTTATATAACAAGCTACAGCCAGGAAAGCTCCTCCCGCTCTCCTCCCTCCCCAGATCCTGCTCCAGGCCTGTGGTTCCCCCCACCATCTGCCACCCGCCCGTGGCCTGCTGCCCCCTTTTGTCGTCCTCACCCAGCTCTGAATCCTCCTTCTGCAAATGGCGGAGGGAGGAGCCGGAGCATCTCCTCTCCTACAGAGCGCCACATACCTCTTACATCCAGTGATGTCACCTTTGTTGTAGACGTTCTCTTTCCTCATCTTCTCCATTCAGACCAGACCGCCATGATGATTTTTCTGCCATCTCCCGTCTCTGCAGAGATTGAGAAACAGACATTAGTTTCCTGCCACCCCCAATACTATACTGCAGAAACAGTCCCCCTGGAACTACTACTACCACACAGATAGTGCCCCCAATACTGTACCCGCTATGCCCCCAATACTATACTGCAGAAACAGTACCCCTGGGAATACTACTACCACACAGATAGTGCCCCCTTAAACAATTATTGGCACACATTGCTCTAAAAAATAATTGTGCTAAGCTGATACTGTGCCAGGGTGCCCCCCAAAGTAACAGTGCTCCCCAAAATCCCACCAATAGAAATAATTCTCTGCCAGAGCACACTTAGTAGTAATAATGCCCCTATAGTGCCCTAGTAATCATGTTCCTCATAGCCCCCCAGTAGTAGTAAAGCTCCCCATAATACCCCCTAGTAGTACTAATTTTCCCTATAACATGACAGTACATGAAATACCCCCGCTTAGTGCCCGCAGTTAAGCTAATGTCCCCATAATGTATGCCAGTATAAAATACCCCTATATAGTGCCCCAGTAAATGCCTCATACTGTTCCTCTCCCCCTCCCCCATAGTGTCCCCCATAATATGCCAGTAAAAAAATGCCCCTTAGTGCCCCCAGCAGATGCCCCTATAGTGCTCCTCTCCCCCACAATGTGCCAATAAAAAAAATGCCCCTTCTTAGTGCCACCATATGCCCCAATAGTGCTCCACTCCCCCATAGTGCCCCTAAATAATGCCCCATAGTGCCGCTCTCCCCTATAGTGCCTCTCATAATGTGCCAGTAAAAAATGCCCCCTTAGTGCCACCAAATGCCATAGTGCCCCCATAATGTTCCAATATAAAAGGCCCCTTTAGAGCCCCCACTTCCCATAGTGCCCCAAATAATGCCCCTATAGTAACACCAGATGCCCCCATAGTGCTGCTCTCCCTATAGTGCCCCCCCAGAATGTGCCAATAATTTAAAAAAAGCCCCTTCAGATACCCCCATAGTGCTCCTCTCCCCCATGATGCCCCCCCATAATGTGCCAGTAAGAAATGACCCCATAGTGCCAGCTCCTCCAATAGTGCCAGCTCCCCTCATAGTGCCAGCTCCCCTCATAGTGCCATCTACCCCCCCATAGTGCCAGCCCCCATAGTGCCAGCCCCCCCATAGTGCCATCCTCCTTATAGTGCCAGCCCCCCCATAGTGCCAGCTCCCCCATAGTGCCAGCCCCCTTATAGTGCCAGCTCCCCCATAGTGCCAGCCCCCCCCATAGTGCTAGCTCCCCCATAGTGCCAGCCCCCCTATAGTGCCAGCTCCCCCATAGTGCCAGCCCCCCATAGTGCTAGCTCCCCCATAGTGCCAGCCCCCTTATAGTGCCAGCCCCCCCATAGTGCCAGCCCCCCATAGTGTCAGCCCCCCTATAGTGCCAGCTCCCCCATAGTGCCAGCTCCCCCATAGTGCCAGCCCCCCATAGTGTCAGCCCCCCCTATAGTGCCAGCCCCCCCTATAGTGCCAGCTCCCCCATAGTGCCAGCTCCCCCATAGTGCCAGCGCCCCCCCCCCCCCCCCCCCCCCCCCGAAGCAACCTCTCCTCCTCTCGACATCAATTCATCAGCCCCCCCCTTTGAGTGATTGTCCTGCATGGCTGATGAAAAAAAAACACTTTTCCTTCTGCTCCTGGAACTGGAATGGACGGGACGCTGGCCGGGCTCCGCCTCTTCCACTCTGCTTCTCTCTCCTTCAGGCTCCAGCGATCTGCTGTCGGCTGTTCAAGGCTGCGCACAGCTGTGTGACGTCAGTCACAAACTGCCTTACGCCTGTGCGCAGCCCTGCACAGACACAGCCGAGGACTAGGAAGCGCCGGTGAGTACAAACTTCAAAGCTTTCACCGCGGCTTCCTGGTCTCCCGGACCGGTTGCTCTGTGCTCAGACAGCACAGCGGCCGTTTTAAGTGCTTTAGGGCGGCCGTCCCCAGCCGCCCCTGCAGGAATAAAAAAAAATAAAAAAATTTTTGTATAAAGACGGCCCAGGCGGCCGTTTTTTTTAGGGCGGCCTGGGGGCCGGCAATTGCCTCCCTGCCCCCCGGCCCAGCCCGCCCCTGTTGGGGGTGATGTGACAGACTGGATGGGCTTGGTTTTCAGTGCCACCTGTGCGCTTTCCGCAGAAGACTGGGTGGAAGACCATGTGGTGAACGTGCTGGAAGCACTGTCGGCCACCCAATCGATAATGCCTGTACCTGCTCAGGCCTTACTTCCTAAGAGCGGCATTGGGCCCCCACGAGATATTGCGGTACATTCTGCCGGCTAGTTGAGGGAGTTCGTTCCCTACTGTGTGCGCCTGGGGGCCGAACGGCCACGTCCTCTACCAGCAACAGAGGCTCCACGGGACACCACCACGACCGCGTCCTCGTCCCTTATAGTATTTTTCTTCATTGTTGCGATTCAACTCGCACCACAATGAAATATATTATTTTTTATAAGCAAAATCCCCCTCACTGGAATACTTTCAGTCTTTTGACTGTATGGATTACAGATGGAATGACTGTTATATGTGAGTACCGCTTTCTTTGACAGATTCTAGTATGGGTACATATATGTTTTCCCAACCCCAGCACATTAGTTTGCTAATTCCAGATGTATGAAACGCAGGCCTAACTGTATCTAGTATATTGAACGCCAGATAAACTAACTTGGCCTTTTTTAAATAAAAAAAATTCCCTCACGGAATACTTTCAGTCTTTTGACTGTATGGATTACAGATGGAATGACTGTTATATGTGAGTACCGCTTTCTTTGACAGATTCTAGTATGGGTACATATATGTTTTCCCAACCCCAGCACATTAGTTTGCCTAATTCCAGATGTATGAAACGCAGGCCTAACTGTATCTAGTATATTGAACGCCAGTTAAACTAACTTGGCCTTTTTTAAATAAAAGAAATCCCTCACTGGAATACTTTCAGTCTTTTGACTGTATTGGATTACAGATGGAATGACTGTTATATGTGAGTTACCGCTTTCTTTGACAGATTCTAGTAAGGGTACATATATGTTTTTCCCAACCCAGCACCTTAGTTTGCTAATTCCAGATGTATGAAACGCAGGCCTAACTGTATCTAGTATATTGAACGCCAGATAAACAACTTGGCCTTATTTAAATAAAAAAAATTCCCTCACTGGAATACTTTATGGCTTTTCACTGTATGGATTACAGGTGGACTGGTATTAGTAGGGGTGACACAAGCACACCCGAGTCCCTGATGTAGGATTTCTATGGCACAGACCACTATTACAAGTGATTAATGGACGTTGGGAGAGATTGTGCTGCTGCACTAGTCCCAAGATGGCCGCCGCATATCAGCCCAGTAACATGTGCCACCAAATGGTCGGCACAACCTTTAAAAAAAATAGCCTTGGACTGTGCTGCTAATCGCTATTGGTCTGAATCCCAGGTGTAGATGTCCTGACTTGTTTGGAGCTTTGGAATGCACACTGTGGCAGCTTCTGCTGCAGCACTACAAGTCGCAAAATGGCGGGCCGGCGGTCAGCCAGGTACATGTGGATGGAAAAAATCACTTGGCCACTCTAAAAAATAGCCAATCCCTATCAAAAAAGCAGCTCAGCTGCAGTTGTTCAGATGAATCACAGGTGGAGGAGAGAAATTTGCTTCCAGTTATTTCAATTATCCCTGCCTATTCTCGCCCTCATGCATCAGCTGCGTCTATCCCTGTTCTATTCACATTGGGAGTGAGCACGTCCCGGACGTGCGCACAAGCTTATAAAGAGGCTGAGTCACATGCTGCACTTGGCCAATCACAGCCTTGCCAATAGTAGGCATGGCTGCGATGGCATCTTAGGGCAAGTAGTATGATGCATGTTGATTGGCTGCTTTGCAGCCTTTCAAATGCGCCAAAATACATGCCGAACGACGAACCCGAACCCGAACTTTTTACGAAAAAGTTCGGGTTCGGGTCCGTAGTCACGAACACCCCAAAATTCGGTACGGACCCGAACTATGCTCGAACTGTTCGCTCAACACTAGTGATCATCGAACAATCAAGCGTTTCATCAAAATAGTCAACAGGGTCGCAAGAAGCGTGTGGAAAAAACAAGGCGCAAAATAACTGCCATGAACTGAGAAAAGTCAAGCGTGTGCAGCTGCCAAGATGCTCACTTGCCACCAGTTTGGCCATATTTCAGAGCTGCAACATCACTGGAGCTGCCCAAAAGCACAAGGTGTGCAATACTCAGAGACATGGCCAAAGTAAGAAAGGCTTGAAAGGACGACCACCACTGAACAAGACACACAAGCTGAAACGTCAAGACTGGGCCAAGAAATATCTCAAGACTGATTTTTCTAAGGTTTTATGGACTGATGAAATGAGAGTGAGTCTTGATGGGCCAGATGGATGGGCCCGTGGCTGGATTGGTAAAGGGCAGAAAGCTCCTAGTCCGTCTCAGACGCCAGCAAGGTGGAGGTGGAGTACTGGTTTCGGCTGGTATCATCAAAGATGAGCTTGTGGGGCTTTTCGGGTTGAGGATGGAGTCAAGCTCAACTCCTAGTCCTACTGCCAGTTTCTGGAAGACACCTTCTTCAAGCAGTGGTACAGGAAGAAGTCTGCATCCTTCAAGAAAACATGAATTTTCATGCAGGACAATGCTCCATCACACGCGTCCAAGTACTCCACAGCGTGGCTGTCACGGATGTTTGTGAGCAACAATAGAAACTACACAGTTACAGAGCCTACTGACTGGACCCAGAACTAGGGAGGATAAAGGGTGACCCCTGTCGACCCTCAACGCTCTCCCTATTCTGCTAAAGCACATGCCCGGATCCAAATGGCGGAACGAGGCATGCCCACGTGCCTAAGACTAATGACCCCTGTAACCCCTACAATAGTGGAAGGGGCACGGCCACCAAGTGCCCTACCTCAGTATATGGAGGGAACCGTGGCCACCTCAGATCCAGTCAGAAAATAAACAGGAACACACAATGTCTGCACACTTAGCTGGAGGTGTTGCAGCCGCAGAGAAGACGGATCCAAGGACAGGCTGGCAAATTCCGGAGTGCTAGCTGCAGCAGAACACAGGTCCAGTGAACTGATAGCTACAAGTGAAGAAACTAAATCAAGAGCTACAACTGAAGTGAGAACTATAATCCACATCCTATCATAGGAGGAGGGGGTATAAAAGAGAGGGAAATCAAACACATGAAAAACAGCTGTGGTGAAAGAAACCAAAAGTAAACAGAGTAGTGAGAACTCCTCCCAGCTCTAGTAGTGACATCATCACAGGGTGGAGAAACAGAGCTGTGAGAACGTCCCAAAAGCTCTGGTAGTGACAGTACCCCCCCCCTCTACGGGTGGAGACTCCGGACACCCAGGACCCACCTTCTCAGGATGAGCCCTATGAAATGCCCTGATGAGGGCGAGTGGCTTTAATGTCGACACCGGAACCCACATCCTCTCCTCAGGACCATAACCCTTCCAATGAACGAGGTACTGAAGAGAACCGCGGACCATGCGAGAGTCCACAATTCTGGAAACCTCAAACTCCAGATTGCCATCAACCA